>NW_017307271.1:308226-364570 GCF_000935625.1 Nanorana parkeri | reverse complement strand
CTATCAACTCTTTACTAGTCACAGATCTGACACCCCAAGTGTAAGGTATCCTATATAAATACAACTTGTTTTAATAACTGATTGAAAAGGGTTTTGCAGTTTTAGTGAAAATAAATATTACATTTCTGGACATTAGGCACAAATAAAACAAAAACAAAAAAGACAGCACGTGGGGTGGTCCCCGTTAGCCGCCAACAACTCTCCACCCCCTTTGTGGAATATTTCGGCTAAATGACAGTACAAATAAAAATAAAAGTATTTACACACATAGCCACAGGGTGGGTGCTTTGTCCTCCAATGAACACAAAAAAAACAGATTTCACAGTGAGTAAAAACCACTATTTTATTTTTGGTTCATTGAAGGTCACAGGAGTGTCACAATAGGACAGGCAAAAATAAAATGTATAAAAAGGCTAGCCATCTTAAAAGAGAACAATAACTCAAACTGCTGCCTGCAAAACTTTACACCCAAAATTGGCATCAGCTGATGCTGCCACATTCACCTTGTAAAAGTTGGTGAATGTATTAAGTGAGGACCAAGTGGGCATCTTACAAACATGAGAAATTGATGCATAAAGGCAGAAAGCCCAGAACGCACGTACTGCGCTGTAACCGGAAATGTTGGTTCTTTGTGGTAAATGACATACACTTGGACAACAGAACAAGTGTGAGATAGTAGAAACAGATCCTGCAAAGTCCTTAATTTGGGCCCTCTACAAGTGCCAACAAGGAATCAGTCCTATGAAACCCGGACTTGGCATTCAAATACACTAATTGCCCTGACAACATCCAAAGAATGTAATGCAAATTACTTAGGGTGCACTAACTTGGGATGAAGCAACAGAAGTACAATTTCTTCATTCAAGAGAAAAGCCGATACTACCTTAGGCAGGAAAGAGTCTTGGATGCAGGACGACCTTATCCAATTTCGGAAACCCTGTGTGTCAAAGTAATGGCAACTAGGAAAGCCACTTTCTCAGGGAGTGTTAGCAGTGGGGGATGCTGTGTTAGAACTGAGGACTACCGCAGCCCAAAAGCCACCTGAAGAACTGAGTCTGACACCAGATGAAGCCAAACCGCTGCATGAAAGGGGCATCTGACATGATCAAGGGGAGGAGACCGAGTATCAACCTAATATCCAAAACCAAGAAAAAAATTATCACTAACCAGAGGGGGGCAACGAACCTTGAACCAAGTGAGATGCTGGTCAACCTAAACCCATCAAGGGATGGAACAAACAAATTAAAAATTAGCCTTTGCCAGCAGGAGCAGCATGCTTCCTCCAGGCTAAATGGCAGGAAAGAGAGTGTGAGTTATTTGACCGAGCAGATTACATTAACATTTGATCCTTCAGCATTAACTCTTACAGCCACAAATTAATGGAAAAAAGGGAAATTCAAAAGGTACGCAGCAGTCCAAAAAGCAGGGTAGCTCCTGATGCTTAGCATAATCGGCCTACTAAGAGTAAGTCTTTAGGGAAAGAGCAAAATGAGGCAATGTCAACTGATCTGGACCTAGAAAGCACTCTGCAGCTAACTTGTTACCAGAACACACATGGAAGCCATCTAATGCAAAACCAAGTGACCAAAGTTCACTTTCGGGTTAGCCTGGCAGCATCCAGTCCAGCAGAGTCTGGGTACAGCACTCCAAAGCCAGGATGAGGAAGGGTCAGATCCATGTAGAGACCAGCTCAAGTAGCAAAGCAGTAAGGAATCTAGATTAAAGTCAAACGGAACAAATAATATTCAGAAAAAAAGGCCAACCAAAAAAGTTAAATTTTCCCTAGCAGAGCTGAAGAAAAGATATCCATTCTTGTAGGTAATTAGCGAAAAAACTGAGACATGCTTGGAGAAGGAGAGGTTTCCCTGGGCTGGCGTTCAGATTCTTGTTTGCCATTGTCCAATACTCCTGTAGGCAGCAGTCTCACCTGAAAGAAAATGCCCTAACCAAGACTCTACTTGCCTTCATTCACCTTTGGTTCATGGTACTAATTTAGCATTAATTGATTTGCACTAGTGTTTAAATTTTAACAAACACTCTGGCCACCACCAATATGCTAGATGAACTCCTTCGCCATCACCCCAGAGTGCATGGAATTTTCTCTTTCTTTGGCAGGAAAGAAAGCAGACAGCATGTTGTGCAACAGATGCCAGAAAATCCCTTTAAGAGCATTACAAGAATTCTGCAATCTAGTGTTACAGGCAAAGAAGAACACATTGTCCTAAGCAATTCACACAAAAAAAAACCAGGTTGTGGTGGATCTTCCTAAAAAATTGCAAGATATTTATTTACAGTTTTAACAATTTTCTCTATGATAAAAGAGCACAGTGAGGAGATTGTTGCATACCTGGCCATTTCCAAGAAGAGAAGTATCTTCACCCATCAGAAAATATGACCCAAAAAAGAAGATAAAGGCATGCCCAAAGCCCAGAAAGGTCCAGTAAATGAAAGGTTTAAATCCAAGTAGGGCATTTTTACTAATGTCTCTGTGGAAATTGCAGAAATATCAATAAATCACCAACTGAACCATTATTTGATCGAAACCATAACTGTTCATATACATTACTAAGCTAGTGAGGAAGAAATCTCCAAATAATGATACAGTACATCTGCATCAGCTAAAAACAGGGATTTTATTACTACTACATGGTGTTTAACATGTTACAATATATCTATACTGGAGACTTAGGGCTCATTCACATAGCATTAAGTCGGGCCGTACATGTCCATGCGGCGTGCAATCCCGTATCGGGCTGTTCCCGGGAGGGACAGGTGCTGCGTGCAACAGCATGTTCTTCCATATGGGAGGACGTGGCCATACACTGTCATACACGCACCCAAACTGCAAACCCGTGCAAGTCCAGGTGTCCGTGCTCAGTCGCGGACAGGGTCCTCCCATGGGGGAAGGACAGGCTGCTACGCGCAGCACCTGTCTCTCCTGGGAACGGCTTGATATGGGCGTGCACAGCCTGACTTAACGCTGTGTGAATGAGGCCTAAAAAAGCAAACCTAAAATCAAACAGAAGTCCTCTTCTCTCAGGATTAAATAACTAATTGTGACTTACCTGTAGCCTTTTGCTTGGAGTACATTACAGAATACCATAGTCTTAGACCATAGTTTATGCAGCTGCCTTCAAGTGATTGGATACTGACAAACAAAGCAGTAAGGACAGCCCTATATAACCCCTCCCACTAACAGCAAGCCTCAGCTTTGTAGAAAGCAATAAGAACGAATCCTATGAAAACAGTGCAGAGGGACCTGAGTCCTCTAATGCACTCCAAGAAACTTATTTTATAGGCAAGACAAAAAATCCTATTTTCTTAATCGTACATTACAGGGCACAGAATCTTGTAGAGTTAGACCAAAGGACAGTTTCTGCAGAACAGAAAGAACCAGGTTGAGACCCCACTGACTCACTGGGGAACGTACAGTGGGAAAAATGTGAGTGACATTCTGTGCAATGTCCTTCACCAAGGAGTGAGAGGCAAGTGATCTTTGGAAAATAATTATCAAGGATGAGAATTGGCCCTAATGGTACTTAAGCCCAATGCTGATCCTGACTGGATTGGAGAAAAGACAGGATACATCCCACGGAGTACTTCTTGGGCTGAAACCTCCTAGACTTGCAATGGTGGCCTTAGAGGTGCAAGGGAGACTTTGGGAATAGTTGGTTTCTTAACCTTTAAGAGCATTAGGGATAACTGAATTAGCTAGACCCTGTCCCTCAGGAGCTAGGCTTAAACAACCAAGCTGTTAAAGCCAGAAAGGGATAAGAAGCAGGATGGTGGACTGGCCCTTGGGAAAAAATATATGGATGATTCAGAAGGGCCCACGAAGAGTGACAGTAGTCTGAGAATGTCTGAGTACCCAAGTTCTCCAGGGGAAGTTCAGTGCAATTAGGTTCACGCAAATGCCCTTTATCCCGATGCTGCAAGGAAGACAATAGACAAAGAAGGAGAAGGAGAAGGAAAGAGCTTAATAGGGGGAAAGCCCTTGACCAAGTTGAACTTATCCCACGAAGTCACCAGAGCATCCACTGCAAAGATTTAGGACCCATCCGAATCTCTGCAGGTTCTGCATGGCTCATTGGCTGACAGATTCTGGACTGATTGCTCCTGTATTAGAAGATAGTGAGAGTGAGAGTGAAGCAGCACTAAGACAGGCACTAACACCTTGGTGCAGACCCATGGTTGAAGGGAAGCAAACTCTGACTGGGCACAGATTCCATGCAGAATATTTGTACTTAAAAGGAATCTATTAAGGACCTTTAGATCCAGAATGGGAAGAGTGCCTCCATTTGCCTTGTGGACGGTGAATAGGTTCGAATAGAACCCATGTAACCTTTCCTCTTCTGGAATTGGAGTTATGCCCTGAGACAGAGAAGCTGCTGGAAAGCAGAGTGGAGATCTGCCTGCCTTTTCGAGGAGACTGGCAAGCTTGACAGCATGAAGTGAGGTGAAAGCAGAGACCAAAACTAGTTTATAGTCCCTAGACACAATGTTCTTGACCCAAACAAGGGAGATGTCCTGGGACCAGATGGGAGTGAAGGACAAGTGGGGCAACCTCAAGAGGCTTGATCCTGGACTTAGTGGGCATGGAGAGCCTGGTCTTACAGTAGAACCCTGGTGCTTAAGTAGAAAATGTCTTCACTTCCAGAGCCAAAGGCTTACCTGCAGGAGCTTTGGTCTTTTTCTGGGAAACAGCATCCTATTGCCCCTTGTGCTGATCGTGAGATTGATGGGCCTGCAGACCCATTCACTTTGTGCCTATAATCCACCTTCCATGTGTGGTAAGCTAAAATGCCATTAGGGTTACTCACAACCCATCACTGCAGAGCAGGAAGGGTTTGGCTTTTGTGACCAGTCACTGTAGGCAGAGGGGCCCAGTACATCCAAGGATCACTGTGCTGTGATCTTTCCTGACAAAAAGCAGCTGACAGCATGGGTGGAATGAGAAAAAAAATGTCCCGTGCATGCCATGACACAGGCCATTGGAATTAAACAGAAAAGGAGACAAATGTAAATGAGGATGTACCACAGGGTGCACCAAATTCAGATGTAAAATGTACCAGAATGTCCCCTGCAACAGTATGGGTACTGACTAAGTCGCGGCTAGAGCACCACAGTTAGATCCTAAGGGAACGGAGTGCAACAGCACACTGAGCTCCCATGAAGGGCAGAAGCCCTGGCTTAAACGGCACTTGTGGTCCTCCATCAGTCAAGGGTGGATTGTTAGAGGCAAGACCCATACAGATCTTCATCCTCCTGGTGAGCTCACCCCTTTGGGGTTCTCAGGGACTGGGCCACAACAGGCAACAGTGCCACAGCCCTGGATCTACCGTGTTTCACTGAAAACAAGACACTGTCTTATATTTTTTTCTCCCCAAAAAAACACATTAGTTCTTATTTTCTTTTTTTTCATACAGTACTGGAGAAGGGGAGTGAAAGAATACTGTCACACACTGTCACAGTACGGTACCTGGCTGCAGCTGTCTGGATCTCTCCGCTCTGATGCTGTCCAGGGAGCCACCAATCAGAAGTTCCCTCACCTCAGCTGACCTCACTGGCCATGCCGCGCTGTGCCTGCTGGGAAATGTAGTTTTCAGCGGCAGCCGAGGCAGACAGGTGTATGTGCGGGCGGGAGGGAGCTGCGGCCAGTAAGCTTTTTGCGGTCTTGATATGTTTTACAAGACAAGCTGCGCATATAATTGAATTTTACACTCAGACCACTTGCACATGTATTGCTGCATCCAAGCAGCCAGCAAGGGGTCCGATTGTAAAATTCAATTATATGTGCAGCAACCCACGAAAATAAGGCCTAGCGCTATCTTCAGGGATTTCTGTAATATACGGTAAAACCTACCACCGAACTAGGTCTTATTTTCGGTGTATGTCTTCTATTACAGAAATCCCTGAAGATAACGCTAGGTCTTACTTTCGGGGAAACACAGTATATAGCACCCTGCTGTTAAAGCGTTACACTAGGTTCCTTAGGCAAACGTCTAATACAGAATTCAGTGCACAGAGTAATGATACAGACTGGCCCTGCATCTCCCTCTAGATGGGGTTTACAGTACCCCAAGGCTCAGCTAAGGAGTCAAACGATTTAGAAAACTGCAAGAAAACTAAGAGCCACAGTGGCTATGTAGCAACTAGAATCTTGCTAGAAATGTCTAGGTAAAAACCAGTAGAAAGGAAAGAATATAAATGGGTTGCATCGCTCAGAGCAGAGAAGACATCGACACTAGCAAAAAAAAACGAGGCTTTCTGAGAGTGGGAGGGGTTATATAGGGCTGCCCTTACAACTTTGTTTGCCATCGTCCAATCACATGAAGACAGCTGCCTCATCTGATTTTGGTCGTAAAGTGCTTCAAGCTACTCTCCGAGTACTATTGAGCCTGTCTTGACCCATTTGTTACAATTGCCTGTTGGTGTACGTTTGCTGTGTTGTCTGCCCCTCAGTCAAAGTACTTTACAGGGCGCAGGTGCCTCTCCACTGTTTTCCTATGATTTACTCCTTATAAAGGTGCCCATACACCTTACGATTATCGGACGATAATCGTACGCGATCGACTTTTCGAACGACAATCGTACGTGTGAATAGAGTGCCCGAACCAACATTACTGTACAATCGTACGACTTTTGACGGTCAAGCATGTTTGAAAACTTTGCTCGATCGTACGATTGTTGTAAGGTTGCTGGCGTTTCCGTCCGTCAAAAGTCGTACGATCTACACTGCGCATGCGTGAACGAAAATACGACAAATCAATGACCGCATTTCGTCCAGGTGCTTGTCGTTAATTACGGCTAAATTAATCTTGCGATCATCGGGGCAGGATGGGTCTCAAGTACGAAAATCGTACGACTACTC
This sequence comes from Nanorana parkeri, assembly GCF_000935625.1. Taxonomy (NCBI): domain Eukaryota; kingdom Metazoa; phylum Chordata; class Amphibia; order Anura; family Dicroglossidae; genus Nanorana; species Nanorana parkeri. The sequence goes on along the minus strand of NW_017307271.1, from coordinate 357,699 downwards.
GATCGGACGAAACGTTTCATCCGATAATCGTAAGGTGTATGGGCACCTTTACTTTCTACAAAAATGAGGCTTGTTGTGAGTGGGATGGGTTATATGGGGCTGTCCTAACAGCTTTGTTTGTCAGTATCCAAAACTTAGTTTAGTTTAACTACAGAAACCAGTACTCCACGGTAAAAAGTTACACAAACAAATGTCAAGAAATTGTTCATGTTGCCTGAAGGGGAGGATCAAAGTTACAGATTTTGGAGTGTTCGATGTTGAGCATTGCATTCTTTAATGGGGTTTTGCATAAGCACCATTATGTTAATAAGTACTTGCTTCTGAATTTCTATCTTAGAAACAGTGTCATGATATATATACACGTACTAAAATATAATGGTATAAACAGTTCAATTTTACTTTACAGATTGATGCAGTGCCCCGCAAAGTGTGTTTAAAACTGTGGTTTTATGGTGAATAGTGTGTTGTCTTTGTGTTTGAGGTGTTAAAAGGTAGACAACTCTAGAATTTACATTAAAGGGTTATTAAACCCTCTTTTTTTTTGCATATATCTACTGCTAGCAAGCAGTAGATATATGCAAAAACATGAAAAAGCGGTTTTAACTTACCTGTGTCTTCCCCGCGCACTCCCGTCCGAAAATCTGAAAATTCTCGGGCAGCCGCAAAGCATCTTGGGGCCGAAGCATGCGCAGTACAAATTTTCGGTCGGGAGAATGCACACCAGGATTACTGACTAATCTGGTTCTGAAAATTCTGAGGCTGGAGACAGCTAAAAAAATCAAGTCAGCAATTGCAGCCTGTGTATTCATTTCAGTGGCAGGTTTCTTGGTAATGCTGTGTGTATGCTTGCTGAAAAATGATGCTCTTCACCAGAACGTAATCATGCAAAATTCCACACAACTGAATTAGGTACACATCATTAAGAGAGTAAGCCAAGTTAGCCAAGTTTACAATCTTTACACAATCGGATAACAAAACATGTAAACTGCTAACAGATATAACAACAGAGAAGATGTACTCACCTATAGAGACCAGGTTTTGTGTGTAACACATGTGGATGCACATGTTGCTCAAAGAGACTGTACACCAGGATAGGTAAGGAAGTGAAACAAATATTGTACAAAGTCAGGTACACACTGTCATACAGTGTCTGCAAAAATAAACAGGGAACGTGATTAACAAAGTAGCAATAACATCACATCAAGAACTTCACTTCAGAAGGCTTATCGGCCACCAAGACTCAAAGATTATTTGTCAAACATTACCATAAAGAAAAACTCAAAGTACATTTTTTTTAATTAACCCTTGCAGTGGGACTAGCCCAGCAAGGGTTAAGTGCTCGTTTGTGTCTGGGTGCTAAAATAAAGATATACTCATTCGAAGCTCCGAGCCAGCCAGTTGTCACAGCGCTCCCTATAGCCAGTTTCCTCCCCCACCCTGCAGCATTGAACTCTTCCTCAGCGTCCTCACGTTTATACACTGTGTACAGACGTGATGATTTATGGGACCTTAGAGCTCTGCAGAGGGGGAGAGATGTTGGAAGTACCGATCTAAGATGTCGGCTTGGAGCTTCAGGTGAGTATAACAACAATGTTATTTTTGAGCCTGAGCACAAACGCACACTTAACCCCAGCAATGTGGTGGTAGCCTCACTGCAAGGGTTAATAAAAAAAATTCCTGGAGCTCTTCTTTAATTTATTTATCTTTAAAAATACATATCTACCACCAAGTATCAGAGGTGTGTTACATGTTCAAGTCTAGAGCAGATTCCTAGTCTTGTGCAAAAGAAAACTGGAGCATATTATCAGTATGGCTAGATTTTGCATTAGTACTATAATGCCTAAAATTATTTATATTTAAATTGCTTGCTGTCCTATATTGTAATTGCATTATTTCAAACACAGATTGGTAAATTAGCCCACAATCAATCATGTGTATATACCACGGAATATGGTTAGCTACCATGTCTAAGGCCTGCAGAAATGGGTTTAGATAACTTTATAGAGGGTATAATGTTTTCCGTCGGGTGGGACCGGATTCACAGACTTAGATAGGGAGTAAATTAGAATTGTCCAATTGTACTAATCAGAAAAGAAGTGCTTGCCTATGTAATAATGAAAATATGGCTGCACCTACTTGCATAGAAGTTCACATACTATACACAGAAAGCATGTCTTTAAAACTTTAAAAGTCAATTATAAATTATTTACACAAATATCTAAAATAAAATATTTTTTAAAATACATTTTAACTTAATACCACCCTAAAGGCTTTTTCTCTGGATACACCTTAATTTGGAATCATTGAGGCTTTTTTATATCAGGTTCAGAAGCTTTCCATCAATATTAGATATGAGGGCACATTAGTGGGGAGCAATGTTTCTTAAAGTAACATTAAAGGCAGGGCTCTTTTTTTCCCTAATGCATTCTGTGCATTAAGGTCAAAACCACCCAGTACCTTTTGTCTCTTCGCCGTACCCCCCACACTTGCTCGTCACCGCCGCTGGTCCTGAAACGATCCTCAGGTCCCTGTTTTTCTGTTCATGGGGGAGGATACTGATGGCAGAGGAGCCATAGGCTCTTTCTGCCATCAAACTGCTGGGTGGAGAGGAGGGCCTTGCCCTGCTGCAGGGCTGTGTGTGTCTATGGATGCACACAGCCATTGCAGGCACAAGCGAGCACGGGTGCCTCCATCGCAGCCGCTTAGCTGTAGAAGCACCCGTGCAGGGGGCGGGGGAGAGCACTGCAGGGACCCATTGGAAAATGAGTAAGAGAAACCTTTTTAAAGAAAAACAGCATTTTTATAGAAAGGTGGGCCTCCTAGTCGTAAAAAAAAACAAAAAAACCCTGAATCACTTTAATGCACAGCTGACTTAATGTTCAGTAGCACCAAGAAGAGTACTTACACCTGCCACTTTTATCTACTAGAGCAAACTTATATAAACAGGAGGCAGAGTTTGACAAAAAATAAAACACCTGATTATCTGTCCGTGCAGGTATGGAAACTTTTCATACATTTCTGTGAATGCAGACACTAGCTTTTAGATAAACGTTAGGACAATATAGGAGCTTCCATTGCCAACAAGTTTTTAAAGAAAGAGATCTTGGGCATGCAATCCTTTTGCTTGTTTAAATTTGAAGCGACTCACTGACCCAGAACAAATGTGCAGACCAGGTGTCTAACACTAGATAAGTCACTTGTCACATCTCTGACCTGATGAAGGGACCCTGCGTGGTCCCGAAACGTTGGATTATGCGATATGTGTGACGTTTAGTCCAAATAAATTGACTTTTTTTGAATTTCATTTACGGAGTGCGGGTAATTGCTATTGTTCATTGACTGTTGTACACGGCGCCATCCGTGATTGTCACTGCGAGCACCACTATTTTCACTTGGACCGGAAGCGATGTAAGGAGTGCAGGGGGACCTACTGCTTTCTCTAACACTAGATGAGCACATTCGTGTTCCAGGTCAGTGGCTAGGTAATAAAAGTTGGATAAAAACGACCAGAGTTTGCACCATCAAAAACAAATCAGAAATGGCAGCTCTCAAATTTCTGTAATGACAGTTTTTTCCCAAATCCCCATGTTTTGTACTACTGGTGGGAGATTTCTCTTTCATAGATGCAACCATGACAAAGTGCGAGAAATACAATACATAATTTTTGTTTTAAAGGGAAGGGACTTGAGAACTTCAGGAATATCTATAGTCTTAGCTCAAATAAAAATATGACAATATGAATATAACAAATCATGTGTGATATCAGTAACAAAAAGGAAATGCTACACTTACTTGCTGTGAAAATAAACAAAAGAACTGATACAAAAACTGTGGTGTGATAAAACACACATTCTGCAAGAGAAAATAAAACATTGAGATCAGTAAAAGTATGCATACCAAAATACCAAATATACACCCATGTTAACTATCTAGCAAACTGCACAACGGAGACCAGAGAAGAAACAATAGGCGTCTAAAAAGGTATCATACCTATTGTTTACTTCTTCAGGGCTGGTTCACACCATCTCCAGACCAGTGCATTTTTTACCTGCACCAAAAACACATACACAGTAATTCCAATGGTTTTAAATTAAGCAAGTTTACACCATTGTGTTCAGTTCCAGAGCTTTATATAAAAAAAATTAAAAAAAAAGTACAGCAGCATGCTTTTTATTCGCAATTGAATGCACAAAAATGCATGTAAACACACCAGAATGAACTGTAATGTGCTTAAACCCAAGCAAAACCAATAAAAAAAACCACACAGGAATACATCAAAAACACACATAAAAGCATATGCAGAAACACATCCATATCTGGCCTGGAGATGATGTGAACAAGTTCTTAATCTGGAACACAGTATTTACAGTAGATCTAAGTTAAACTTTCTAAAAAAAATGCAACAGGAAATAAAAAGTAAAAATGATATCATGCAGTTTACTGACAATTCTATTGGGTATTATCATAGATCAAATTTAAGTTAATGGATTGAACCACATTCACCACCAATCTGCAAGCAATAACCCCCTAAAAATGCTTGGTAGTAACATGGAACTGCTGAGGGTGGAGAAAGTAAATGGGATTTTTGTACTCACCGTAAAACCCTTTTCTTGGAGTCTATCGAGGGACACAGGTCTTAACCCTTTGGGTTTAGGATTATTCTCTTGGTACTACCTTGCTACAAGACTTAGACATGCAGGCAGTAGAAGGGTTATCCTGGTCTGGGCTACAGTTTTATTTGTTTGCCAGTGTTAAATCCTTCTGTCGACAGTGTAAACCAAAAGTTAAAACCCTCTGTGTCCCTCAATGGAACCCCCAAAACATTTTTTACAGGGAGTACAAAGATCATATTTTTCTGCCTCCCCATTGAGGGAAACAGGAAGCTTTTAACCTTTAACATGCCCAAAACCAGTCCAACTGAGGGGTGGACAACACAGCAAACAAATCGCTAAAAGGCTCAAGAAACAAATAACAGAAAAACTGGGGACTGCCAGCAGCTGAAAGAGCTACCTAAAGCACCTTACGCCCAAAGCTGCCCAAAACCTCCAGCAGGTAGAACTTAGAGAATGTGTAAAAAGACCAGGCAACCTTGCAAATCTGATATACAGTTGCCTGATAGCTAAAAGCCATAAGAAGCACTCACAGAGTGTGTCATGACAAGAAAGGATTGGAAACTAATCCTTGAGACCACAAGCTTTGATTCTGGTCTGCCTGAGCCACCTAAAGATCATGGAACGAGAAGCCAGCTTATCCTTACAGAACCCAACTGGGATGACAAAAATTAAATCAGCAAATATAAAGGAGGATGGCAAATTGGTGCTTGGGACAGAAGATCCTGAAAATCTGGCAGAGCCCACAGAACCTCTTCCAGGAGCCTTACCAAGATGGTGTACCAAATGCACCTGGGCTAGTCTGGACCAACAGGAATACCCTTCATCTCAATCCTGTGACGCTGACGAGGAAGATGTTGCAGGGTAGGAAAGGCATAGATCATGGTGTACTGATCCCACAAAGCCATCAAAAGCATCCGCTGCTTTCACATCCTTGCACCTGGAGACATAAAACTCCAGTTTGTTGTTGAACCCGGAGGCTAGAGGTCCACATTTGGTGTCCCCACATGTGACAGAGATCCTGGTACACCTTGGGTGTAGGGACCACTACCCCCAGGTCTAGGTGCTGCCAGCTGAGTAAATTTGCCTGCCAAATGTCTATGCCTAGAATGTAGATTGCTGACCAAGCTAGAACGTGACATTTTGCCCAGAACAGGATCCAATCTACTTTTCTTGCTGCAGTGAGACTTCTGGATCCTCCCTGATGACTGATATACATTACTGCTGTGGAATTGTCCCGACTGAACCCAGATCAGATAACCCTCCAGTAGGATGATCCAACAGCGCACAGATAGCTGAATTTTGCAAATTTCCAGGATGCTGCTCTGGAGATAAGCGTTGAGGAAGTCCTGAGTGAAACTGGGCAAATGGAACTATGTCAAAAGAGGTTATCATCAGACTTGGGTATATCATGCAAAAGTGGACGGTCAAAAAGATCTTGGACTGGAAAATTAAACCCGAGACCAGAGCATCAGAACAGAACTGAAAGACGCAACAGACTGATCATCTAGTTTTAGAGTGGTACATTCTGCATCAGTAAGAGCTGGAATGGAGCGACTCAGAATCACAGTCTTGAAGCCCAAGAGGCTGTTATTAGAATGTGAGCTGAGGAAACCTGGTACAGCGCGACTGTTTGCTCGATGTCTATAATCAGACATGTTGTGATTATGTGGTGGCAAGGCACCGTACAGGCTCAGTGTAAGAAGCAAGGCTTCATGAACTCATAAAACCTAGACAACTGATAGCAGGTGAGGGTAGGATCAGTCGCAAAGTCAATGTCGGTGGGCAACAGGAATGAATTGAAGTTTTAAGTTCCACGTGGCTCTGAGCAAGCAGGAGCAGCTGTGTGGAGGCTGTTCCTCAGTACTGAATGGAAAGTAAGAGAGCACGGAGCTCCAGCGACATTCCATCCAGCTAATTAAGTCAGCTCTCAGCCAGACAGCGTTAACCCCTTCCCCTGATCAGTAGGAACTGAGAATAATGGACAAGAAAATTCCCACTTGCAATTTTTCTAATGTGTCATTGGGATCAAGTGTGGAGGGGTTTACCAAAGAATCAATGGTGAATCACTGATAATAGTGATCGCGGGAAAAACAAAGAATGTCCTGTATATAAATCAGGCGTGCATCTAATTGCCAGGAAAGAGGAGTAGATGTCGCACTGTATGCCCCCTTAGCAGGTGATTTAACCGGATTCAGCTTTTGTTCAAAACCATGCAGTAAAACGTTTATTGATCATTTTGGCTTTTAATTAATAGGATACAGGAACATACTCAGTATGAGTATCAGAGAGAGTAAACATGTTATTATAAACTAAAAAGAATAAGCTGATTAGCAACACTAAATAAGTTGTTTGGCTTTACTATGTTACAACAGCTGTCTAGACAAAAAAAGAAAGATAAATCTTTCATCAACTTACCTTATAAAAAAAGTATTGTACAAGAGTAGCTACTCTAATATAGTAGTAGTGACCATGCACCAAAAGCAGTTTTGAGAGGAATTTAAACCTCGCAATTGCATAGTCGCTGTTCCTTACAGCTTGTCTGCCCTCTTTTCCCATGATTCCTGAAAAGCCAGAAGGTACACAGATTACACCCAAATATTGGTCACGGTATATTGAGAACAGTGGGGCATGCATTAACAATTATCACTAAACTACATTCATAAATGAAAATGTAGATAAGAAACCTAAAGGCTAAACTGCTCTTGCCGCACCACAAAGCCCATAAGCTTACCTATGCCTACATGGGCTTCTTGGATCATGCTGACATCGTTAGCTCCATCTCCAATGGCCAGGGTGATGGGTTTTTCTGGAGAGATTTTTATTAACCTGACCACCTGCAATTAATAATAAGCATGAGATTGCTTTGATTAAAAGAATCTCTTTAGAAGTCATAAGAACTCTAGATTTTCTCAATTTCCTGTCTTCATACCTTTGCTTTCTGTAATGGTGCCATTCGACAGCATAAAACGGCAGAGCAGCTTTTGCAGACTTCCATGAATAGCTTTTCATGTTCCCTGAGTGCAAGAGAGAGGCTGGCACCATCCACAACCAGCCCGTGTTGGATCACATGGTCATCTTTTAACCTAAGTTAAGCAAAAGCTCGAAGTAAGACCACAAACTATGGCAAAGATAAGAATATATTTGACAACTAAAAAAATAAAGGTTTGTAGGTTTGTTAAACTAATAGTAATAATAAAAATGTGAACCAGCCAGGGATTGGGAGCATGGTGGATTTTTAAAATGTTTTACTACTCTTGCTTGGCATCATATACCTAAATCCTTTTGTATGCCTGTGTCTGATTTATATCTCAGCAGCCGTTTTCTAGATATGCTGACCACATGCTCCCTGATAAACAGAGTGCCATTAGACAGAAACATTTACTAAACCCTGTATAAAAAAAAAAAAAACATGATCATATGAAACACGGAGAATGTAAAATATTAAAGTTAAATCAAAGTTACTTTGAATCACAGTAATTCAATAAGCACTCACTGAAAAGACTTCTTATACAATACAATTTCCAATCAAATATCTAAAGCCAAACCTTTTTTTAAAGGAGAATTATGGGGAGAGTGAAATACACTCATCCCATAATTAGAGCCGACGTCTGACATTGCAGCTGTCACACGTTGGCTCTATTGTTCAAGAACTGAGCGATCACATACCGCTGATCACTCAGTTCCCAATCATCTCCCTGCAGAGAGCGGCGACTGCGTTGGCTGGAAGGACAGAGAGCGGAGGTGCGGGCACAACTGGATCTAGGGAGACGGAGACAGAGACAGCTATCAATCAGGTAGCGGAGTGGATCCCGACAATATAGTCAGGATCATTCCCGGCCACAGCGCCACTCTGCACTTTCAGCATATAGCAGGCAATAGCTGAGTTTTGGGTCTTAAGAGGACATTAGTAAATGTCCTCCTGTGACCCTGAAGAAAACTATGGCAAAAAAAAGGTTGGGCCATAGTTCCCTTAAGTCTTGGACAGAGCAGGGTATTATTAAAACCCCTTTCTGAAATTGGGGAAATGTCCCTTTTCTTTCTAACCAGGAGAGACAACAGGAAGCAGATGAAAATCGTCGTGTCAACGGCACATTTATCACCACTGGAAGATATACCTTCCGTTCCTGTCCTGCTGACAACTGCAACATTTTGGATTTACCATCATTTTGTGGTTCTGTAGCAAAGGTCACCAAGACAAATAAAGAGAATTAATCAAAACTGGAGTACACAATCTGGAGCAGTTGCCCATAGTAACCAATCAGCTTATTTCTTTCATTTTCAAAGTCTAAATGAACAAATGAAAAGATAAGCTGATTGGTTGTCATTGGCTACTGTTCCAGATTCTGTCTACTCCAGTTTTGATACATTTTCCCCATAGAGTAGGTGAATCTCCTCAGCAAGAGCACAGATGACTAAAACAACTTTTTACAGTTTTAAAAAACAATTTCAGATATACGTTAAGGTCTCATTGACACCAGCATTGACAATCCTGCGAATATATGCATTAATAGGACATTTCCAAATGTTACTGGTATAAATCACACTATTCATGCGTTCAGTTAAGACGCACTTAAAGAAAATAGAATTCTGTGCATCCAGGGCAGATTTGAAACTCTGAACGTGTCTAAACACATGTAAATGCACACAACGACAAATACATTCAAATTCAGGAGAACTTGATGTGGAAAGCAAAAAGTTAAACTTCTCAGATAGTTTCCCCTCTGTTGTAATAGCCTAAATGAAGGAAGCTAGTGTGAATGCAGCCTTAGAGTTGCATTAAACCAATGGTTCTCAACCTGTAAAACCTCAGGTAAAACCCACATTTGTACTTGGTCATTAAATCGCGACCTAAGTTGGACCCCACTGGAACGCATGGCATTGCTGAACCGTATGTTCCGTTGCAAGCAATCAAACTGTGGGCGGCAGGGGTGTTTGGGATGCAATTCAAATGAATGGTGATGCACCTCCTGCACCAGAACGAACAGTAGTTGGGATTGTGTGGTAGTTTGCTAAAAGAATTTAAAAAATACCCATACATACACGCATGCAAACATGCGTCGGGGGCGCATATGTGCAAAAAAGACGATTGCGCCCAATAAGCCGCACATGTGCAAAAAAGGCGATTGCGCCCATCACGCCGCACGTTACATATCGCTGCGAACGTCGGAGTGAGAGCAATAAGTCTAGGGCCATCAATTACTGATGGCACTAAACTGATGAGCGGTAATGAGCGGTAAAAGCTTTTAAAGTGTCGCCTATGGCCAATTTTGGGTATGGTAGTTTTCTGCGATGTCGCGGGTGCCCGCAATTTTAAAGCTTGACATGTTTGATGTCTATTTAACCGACGTGACCCCGACTTTTATATTTTACCAAAAAACTGGGTAATAATAAATGTTTCCTAACATAGTTAAAAAAAAATTCCTAATTATAGTAAAAAATAAAACCCCAGTGGTGATTAAATACCACCAAAAGAAAGCTCAGTACAGCGTTGCATGACGGAATAAATGTCAAAGTACTGCAGCGCTGAATACTGAAAAATGGCCTGGCCAGGAAGGGGGTCTAAACACCTGGTCTTGAAGTGGTTAAACACTGACAGATTGTAGAAAGAGGTCACTAGCACACCGTTTTTGTGATAAAGAAAATAAAGTGTTCATTTATTAGGTTGTCCTAGTGACATGGTTTCGTAATAAATGGACACTTCATTTCTTTATCACAAAAACAGTGTGCTGGTGACATCCATCGACAATTGCTACTACAGGCAGTGCAGACCGCAATCACTGCAAGCACCCCCCACATCATTTGGAATTGTGATCGGTAAAGAGTGCGACAAGATTCTTATACGTTAAAACACTGATACACACACAACCACAGACATAATCTCTCACACGCATGCACACTCCCAAGAAAATGTTAGGGGTTCAGTGTGGGCTGCTGTGTTGTGACGGAGCTCCATCCATATGTGCATTGCTTATAAAGCTCCCTCGCGCTGCCTGTAGAAGTGCCGGGAGCCAGAATGTGATGTCACTCCGGTCACCCAAGGGAGCTGTAAGCAATGCACTTCTAGATAGAGCCCTCTCGCAGCCATAACCCCAGCCCACCCCAAACTGACACTTGGTGCCAGGCAGCATATTTTGAATGTCTGCTTGGCACCAGAACTGACAGTACAGCGCTATGAGGGAGGCTAAGGAGCCTCTCAACTAGTGCAGTGGAAGGCTTGCAGCGACCCACTGACGATGGGGTCACGACCCACCAGTTGAGAACCACGGCATTAGACTCTGTAGAACAAAAGATGTTACTTTTTTTTTTTAAAAGATACTTAATTATTCCATTCTTATTTTCTAATTTGACTATAAACACATAGGGGTGTATTTATAAAACAGTTGCAGTGCAAACAGCTATGCAAAAGTCTGAGTTTGCACATTATGGCTACTAGATGGAGCTGAGGAGCAAAGGAAATTCCTCTGTTCCTTGGCTCCATCGATTGGCCATAATGTGCTGTGATCCTAAAACTTACAGGGTTATTCACAAAAGGGTGAAGAAGTTGAAGACAGGAGACGTGAACAATTCTAGGACAAAATAGCTGGTTAGGAAAAATTCTCCAATTCAGCTCACCTTCCAGTTCAGCTATGTTGTCCTAGATTGTTCACTTCTCCTGCCTTCTCCAGACTCTTCACCCTTTTGTGAATAACCCGGTTAGACTTTTGCAGACTTTTGCTCTGAAAGGTTACAAATACACCCAAAACTGTTGATTCCCAAATAAAAAAAAGCAAGAATTCCCCCCCTTTGAGCCAGAATGTAGGCTAAATTCACTCTGGTATTAAAAAAGGCCAATATTTTCCCGGGAGAAGACAAGGAACAAAGATACCAATCTGAAAACCCTTCGAATACAAATCGGATAAACCTATAACTACATAAGCCTCAATCTCATATCACATTTGTTAACTTACCGCCTGCCAAGCTGTCGTAGCTGCTCTGCACAGTCCTGGTCTGACTTTTGCTGTACAAGCTCAAGAATATTCATTGTTCTATGGAAATGTCCACATGATAAGCTTACACTAACAGCCGTTTCATGTTTGTCTCCTGTTAGCACCCACACTTTTATGCCTGCCAGTCGAAGAGCTTCAATCGTTTCCTGGACTTTGTCCTGGAGCCTGAAAAAACAACAGGCAGCTAATAAAAAAAACGAATTAATTGTAAGAAGGCTGTTAAATATGAACCATGATCACAAAAAAACTAAACACAATATATATGACAATATAAGAAAAGAAGAATCTGCACACGACATAGAAAAAAACATTTCAGCTGGCCAGGTCAGTACGGCTTACATCAATAGCTTCACCCTTCTGCTAGTCTGCTATCATGACTGGTGACATGGGTAAACAGTTACTATCTCCTCAGTTTATGAATGGAGAGGAGGTGCCCTGCACAGATCACCTCCTCTCCATTGATAACTGGGTAAATAGTAAATATATACTCCTCGGTTAGCGAATGAACAGGAAGCCTCAGGTAAAGAAATAAAACGCTTGCTCCCCTCCTCACACAGGTGCTACATTATGCACATATGGTGCAGCGCATTGTTAAAACACATCATAGTGCTTGATTTTTAGTTTTTTTCACTTTTTAAAACATTAATTCAACTGCGTGCCTTGTAATATGCCATGTTGCAATAAAATTTATGCCTGCATCATTTTATTACAACACCCACAAACAGCGCACAAACAGCACTGCAGATCAGGCGTTACCACAACATAGATGTTTAGCATAAATTCCTTATTTACAGTTTTGCATATTGTCCTTTTTTACCATTTTGCAAAAGGAGCAATTTCAAATTGATAAACATTTGTTATTATGAACTCATAAATTTAGTAGGAATCTAGTAAATTATGGGAGGGATTTTTGTGTGCGCTGATAATGATTTTAGTGTATTTTTATTGAAAATATTAATTTGATAAACATTTGTGCAACTGTCGAGGGACCTAAAAAAAATCAGTAGCACCATCTCTTTATTCTACCGGTCCTGTGCTTTCAGAAAATGTATGATTCGGGGGGTCTTTTACAAAGTCTAAAAGCTGCAGTTGAAAATGTAAAAAAATAAATTTAAAAAAAAAGGTGAAAAATTGCAAAAATGGTCTGGCCAGCTGAGGTCAAAAGTGGAATGCAGGGTCTGGCAGCGAAAGGGTTAAAGGGAACATATAGACATTTAAAATTGATAACCCTGATGTAAATAATGCTGTCTGTCGGTAATAATGCTTCAAAAAACTTCAGACATGTAAAATAATTCTCCTGGATGTAAACAATGTCAGGCTGTTTTAATGTTCCTACAGTACAGGATCTCCGATCTGTTCCCTGTGTCCTTCAATGAACGGGAGAGAAAAAGGAATGACAAGTGCACCACAGAGCTGCGGACAGCCGGCCAGTGCAAATTCATGACAGGCTAGCTAAAGAAGTGGCTGTGTGGGTATGCACGTAAATCCCACTATTTACATGCGTACCGGGACTTCCGCATTGCATAAAGAAGTTATGGGGAGGTACAAACGGTATGTATGTAAATGGGGTAGTTCGGAGAGGTTCGTATTAGGGATGTCCCGATATCGATGCTAGCATCGGAATCGGGCCCGTTACAAGGCATTTTGACAAGTGGTTGGTTATAGATTCATGCGGTTACCATGTTTTTCTAGTTTGACTAATCTGGATGTGGGGACGCACTGGGGTCCCAGCGTGCATTTTTGGTTGCGTCCCTGCACCTTATAAGGAGGAGTAGGCTACCTCCTGGTACACCTGCATGCAATCTATCAACTGCATTAATATGCTCATACTTGGAGACTCATATAGATAGAGTTAGGACCACACTTTGCAGAGGTGCCTTGGCGCAGCAGTGTGGCTTCTACATATTTTTGCCCAAAAGTTTGTGCAACTAAAACCTCTGTTTTTAACGCATACTGTTGACAGGGCAATTTGTTTGGTTGCAGGCTAGCTGGCAGGGGCGCTGGGGATTTTTTTTGTTTTGTAGCATTTTGACATGTACTTGTCAAAATGCCCCGATACATAGCACCGAAGTTTGCGCTATGGGTTTTTTTTTTTAACTCCGGTGGGCGGCGCTCCAGGTGGGGTCCTAATTTAGGTGGCCGGAGACTATATGGTTATTTTATTTCTTTCCCTTGCAGAGTTTGTTTTGCTGCATTTTATGTGTTGCAATCCACGGAGCTCTCAAACACAAGACAATGCATCACATCTTGTTAAATATCATTTTGATTTTATTACTTCTGCAATTGCCTAGACCAGGGGTCAAAATTTCAAGTCCTGAGCTGCTATCCAGGCCTTAAGAGTTACTCGCCACCAGTTGCCCACCTAACCCATACCCCTAAACACACCCTCTTAAATAATCCTATCGATGAGACTGTTACATGTTTTATGCAGAAGTTACAAGAATATTACAACTTTAACAATATTACAATAAAGCTCCCTGCCCCCCACACATAAAATAATAACCCCCCCCCTTATTAGTAAGGTCTGCAGACCTTACTAATCACTTTGTTTTCGACCCGGAGCTCAGTGAAGATCTCCGGCCGAAAGGAAGGGAGACAGACCAGCAGGAGTAGCTGCTCCCACGAGTCAGGTACGTGGTCTGAGACCGCAAGCCTGACAGGAATTTCCACTCGCCTGCACTGCATTTCCACTCGCCAAATGCGAGTGGAAATTTTGAGCCCTGGCCTAGACTATTATAGTTGTAATCAAGAAGGTTGTGATCTCACTTGTCTTCAACACCAGTTGCTCCCAGTATCTCCAGGTCTTTTTCAATGAGATTAAATACATCAGCCACATGCTGCTCCCTCTGATGTATTGCTCTACGGGCTTGTTGAAGCTGCTGATCAATCTCCTGGTATTCGTCTGCTGTGAATCTCCTGTAGGCCAAGCATAGCGTCCGCAGTCCTTTCTGGTTCAGCAAAAAGAAAAACATTAAAAGTAGCCAAATGGGTACTTGGTTATACAATAACAAGCAGCATCATTACACCCATTGTAACTGATTCAGGGAATACTAAAGTGAATCTGACCTGGCTTTAAAGCTGAACTTCAGACAGACACAAAAGATAGAATTAAGGCAGCTCTGTAATCAACATTTGGCCTAGTATTAAACACCTACAGTCCCTTACAACAGAGCTCGGAGAGGGGGAAGCAAGGAGCTAACCAGGTGTGCTGCAGTGCAAGGAACATGGTGAAAGAAGGAGACGGTAGAGGGAAAATGTTGAGCTCACCAGTCTCTGCTTTTTTTTCTTCACTGTCCAGTCATAGGCTGAAAAGGGAGGGGGGGCAAGGCCTGTAGAGGTTAAAGTGACATTAAAGTCAAAAAAATGTTGTCCCTCACCCCCATGTTAATGTTAGCACTTACCTTAAATTATGTCTCTTATTCCGATCATCTTCTTCCTCTTCTTTCCTGATGTTTTCATCTGTCCCTCCAGCAGTGTGGCGGCTCTCCGATCCAGCGCTGACTGCTCTGTCTCTCCGATCCCGCGGTGTCTGCATGCAGGTGCACGCGTCCATACACTTACCTTGCGTCTCTGCTCGTCTCCCGGCCGAGAATCCGAACTGCGCATGCGTCCGCCCCAAGATGCTTTGCGGCCGCCCGAACAGTTTCGTTTTCTCGGGCGTGAGCGCGCAAAGAAAAAAGGGTAAGTTTAAACCGGTGTTTTAGCGTTACAGGCCTACAATGTAAAACAACATATTCGCTTGAAAAACAATGTACCGCTTTTGGTACCTAAAATCCTGAATAATCATACCGCCAGGGAGGTTAATGAACTGCAAAAAAGAAATCAAGTCTCATGCCCTGTCAGACAAGGCTGTGCTGTGTGGTTTTACAGTGTAAATCTCAGGCCTGGAAGGATAGAAATACAAATACTTTGGCAGTTAAAACAGCTACCTAATATGTATTTCATTTGCGTATTTATCTGTTTGTCTGAAGTTCAGCTTTAAAAACTCTTTCAAGGCAGCAAAAGTGCTGAAGTGCTGGCATCTTGTGATGCTTACAAGTAGCGGTGTTGTTTTCTGATCATTTTCTGTTTACCCTCCAGGGAGCTTTTTGTAACCTAGAACCAGACAACCCACGTATGCTTGCCTTATGCCTATGTTGAGAGTTTAACTATAAAAAAAAAACCTTTCCAATATGTAACTATGTCTAATATTAGAAAGCATCTTACAAACAGTGATTCTTCTACCACAGAGGACAATTATTGAACTTAGCTTTATGTTATTAACCACCTCACATTAGGCCATTGTAATTAAACAGCCGGACTGTGGCTCCTTGGATGCGCGTGGGCGTTTTAAAACATCCGCGCACAAGTATGAAATCTGCTTGAATTGTAAACAGTCAGCAATGGCTGTTTACATACAAGTTTTCTGGCGGCTGTAGAGCCACCCCATCGTTTGTATTATGCATGTGGGTGTACGGGGCCAACCCACCCCCTGCCGCCGTCAATCCCGAGCTCAGCTGTGCCCGGTGCAGGCCTGGGACCGGCACAGGGGCTCTGTCACCGGAGATCAGAGGGAGGAGATCATCACACAATCTCCCTCTGATCTCCCCTCCAGTCTTTATCTCTGAATGCAGGAGTGATGTGTATTACATCACTTGCGCATTCAGCTGTCATTCTTCAGCTACAGAAGCCGGAGAGAAGCTGGTGATGCAGATCTCTGCTTCCTCAGCTTCTTTGGGGGTCCCTAGGTGACATTAGGGGTCTTAGGAGACCCCTGATGTCTCCATCAAGGGGACCCGTTACTGTATTTGATATTGCATAGGGGGCTTCTTAGTCCCCTATGTGATAACCATAAAGTTAATTGAGGGGGGAAAAAAGTTTAAAAAAAAATTAGTTTAAAAAAAACAAAAAACATTAAGTCACATATAAAAAAAAATAAAAAGATTTTTGAAAGTCCCCCACAAACATGCGTCAGGTGCGCCTATGTGCAAAGATGACGATTGCGCCGCACATGTTACATATCACCGAGAACATCGGAGCATGTGCAAGAATTCTAGGGCCCTCAGTCACTGAAAACACAAAACAAAACAAAACTGATGAGCGAAATAATCTTTTAAAGAGAGTCACCTAAGGCCAATTTTGGGTATGGTTGTTTTATGCAATTTTGCGGGCATGCACAATTTTAAAGCTTGACATGTTTAGTGTCTATTTACCCGATGTGACCCCGTCTTTTATATTTTACCACAAATGTCTCTATCTGTCTCCAAAAAGTGGTATAAAATTCATTTCAGTACAGCGTTGTTTGGCAGAATAAATGTCAGTCAAAGTACCACCACGCTGAAAAATGGCCTGGGCAGGAAGAGGGTGTAAACACCCCGGTCAGCAAGTGGTTAATGTAGCTACAGACAGCTTTGTAAAGTTCATTCATATAGTATGCATTTTAAATTTCGCTAAACCAAAAACAGAACTTACCCTAGCAAACTCATCTACATGCAGCCTTGTTCTCTCCATCTCTCCTCTTCTGACATTAGGAAGAATAGCAGACTCTGCCCCTTTGGTAAAGAGAATCTTGTCCCCTAGAAAAGTATTGATAGATTACACAAATGTGAACACATCAATAGTGTGAAAGTGTAACTGAAGCCAAAACTTTTATTTTAGTTTTTCAATAGAATAGAGAGGGATTAGAACACCTGTTCCTGTGGTTTTTATTGCTGTCTGCGTCCCTGTTAGGAAGATTCACCCCCTCTAGTTGTCCTAGTGACCGATATTGGTGAAAGAAAATGCCAAATTTTGAGTTGTCATCAGAACAGGAATAGACGGGAAATCTTCCAATGGGGTATGGTGACCCTGCTTACTTCCAGGGATTTCCCTCGCTTTGGAAGAATGTCCTCTCATTTCCTTTTGAGGCTATCAGACAGGAAGTGAAGGGAAATCTCACATATGGCAGAAACAGGTGACACCCGGGTTTATAACCCTCCATTACTGTAGCAAAAACTTGAGTTCTACTTTAACATGCAAGTCTGCAACCTTACCAGAAGGACTCTGTACAATGACACTCATTCTTCGACGATCTGCATCAAACTCCAGAACATGAAGAAGCTGGTACCTTGATAAAAATAAAGACCAGTTACACAGCTGTCTGACATCATGAATATACATCATGTTATGATTTACAGTACAGTCTTTTTTACTATACTTCTTAGGCCTGGTTCACACCTAGGCGATTGCATTGTTGCGCAGTTACCGTGTAGTTCCTTCTGCAAAGAGGTGCCTATGGGACCAAAACCGTGCTACAACTGCCCGAAAATAGCTGCTGCAACTTTTTGCGAGACAGACGATTTCGCCTGCGCGCTGCAACAGTGTGCACAGCCTCCATTGAGTTTGTTTTGCGCAATAAGGATCTACAGGCAACTAAAGGATCTTCTGCTTTATGATAATTCCATGCAGGTGACATACTTCAATCTACATGTATCTATAAGCTAAACCTTTTGTTTTGGTTTTCTTTCATTTAGCTTTGGATAGAGTGAAGGAGGATTGGAACGGTCAGGTTTAACTGTCGTCAAAGGCTCAGTTGGAGATATTCCTTCACTTTCTATCCAGTAAAAATATTTGCAGCTGACCTCCTTTATTTGTAGATGTTCTGTTAATAGAGGCACATGTTCCTTGGCAACATCTCTCCAATGAGCCGCACAAAACCGAGGTCAATAAAAATCCAACGTTACTGTTGTAAATTCCATGCAAAGTTCAAAATACAAGGGATACACCACCATAGTATCTCTCTCATTCCAACGCCCCTCACGCGTTCCACCACCTGGGCTTAATCATCGAGGTTGTATTCTTATTCCTTGGCTACTTAAAAGAACCTGCAGCTCCTAGATTGTAGTGATCAGCTTCACCTCATCCTATAGATATTGAGAACTGTATGCCAGGTTCTTGGCTTAGCCAGAAGCTGTTCATTTCTTTTTGTCAAAAAGTAACTTGCTTTAATGATTACAGTTACCTTTCAAGTTTTCCAAGAATTTTGATTTCCATTATGTCACCACTGATTCCAGAAAAAGCAACACCCACCCTACAAAAAAAATAAAAATGCAGAAAAATGACATTCACACGCAATTATGGAACAATGCCTGAACACATATACAATGTTGGTTAATACGCTTTAATAGACTGGTATTGCATTACACGTGTATTTTAACATGTCTGCATGAAGGATTATCCGGGCAGAGAAATAAAATTGTGAATATTTAAGACATTCTATGCAGCTAATTAACCAGAAGAAATATCTCACTGTGCTTTTTTATAACTTTCCCTAGAGCAGGGATCTCAAACTCTATTCACTCGGGGGGCCACTTTCCAAATGTTATACTTCACACACAGAGATATGCACACATAGAAACACACACACAAGCTGAAATATGAACAACCCCCCACAACCAGAATTACAAAAACTAATTTACACATGGTGCCCAGTCGTCTGGCCCACGTTACACCTGGCAGCTCACCAAACTGCTTCCGAGGTTGCTCAGTGAGAGGGGACTATCTCCATATATGGTGGAACTGTCCGATAGCCCAAAGGCTCTGGTCACAGGTGAACACGATACTTGGTATCCTCACCAAACAATGCATACACCTGACCCCGGGGGAAGCATTACTGAACGTTAGATCACCTGACATATCCAAAAACGAATTTCGACTCCTCACCCATGTCCTTACGGCGGCAAAACAGGTCATAGCACACACCTGGCTCTCGAATACCCTGAGTATCGCAGCAGTTAAAAACAGGATCCACTGGACTATGATCAACGAGAAGCTAACTGCAAAACTACTCGACAGCTTACCCAAATTCAATAGGGTATGGGAGCCATGGGTGGCAAATTTCTTCCCACAGAACTTTGATCGAACTTTGCTAGACACATGACCCTGAAACCCACCCCCCGATAGTGCATACTACACGTCAAGCGATACTCCCGGGCGCCACTGTCCTCCACTTCCCTACACCCCACCCCCTACCTCCCCATCTTATCTCCTCCCCCTCTACTCGCCTCCTTACAACTGTCCTCCCCTTCGCTAGGACTGTATAACAGCCCTCATCCCATTATCTTTTGTCTACCTTTCCATACTTTCCTGCTAAAACCTTTCCAAAACCTTGGTTACAGCCAGTCTGCTCGGCTAGACTGACAAGTTCATCCATCAGGTGGCGGTCATCAGCAAACGACCTCACATGCTATGTACATGCTGAAATGGACATAGATAATGTACTGTGCTACTGTATCAAACACCATGTGCTGTTACTACTTGATGTCTGTAATACGTGCACTACCACCTGTAACGGATGTGCAAGTTTTGTGTTTTCTACCTTTATATGCCAATAAAAACCTATTGAACAAAAAAAAAAAAAAATAATAATTTACACATAAGGCCCCATTCACACCTATATTTCAGGTGCGATTAGGGAGTTCTGCGTCAGGAACTTGCGTTTTCCTGCAGCAGGAAATGTTCTGATAATGATATTGTTGCTTAGACAAAAAAAAACATAAAAAGCAAACAGTGCAGAAATATCACTGTACAGGTCAAATTCTCTCACCTTTTCGATGCTTCTACAAGTGCCTTTTCATCTGGTGAAGATGCATAGTATTCCATTTGGGTGGATATACCATTGGAGAAGCGCAGACCGTCAACACAGCTATCTGACTGGTTATGACTTATTTGTACCGTGTGGCAAAGGGAGACTGCCTTGAAGAATAGTTCTTCTTCAACACTCTAATAAAATATAGAGAGATAAAAAATAAATACTTTTAGGGCCCAGTCCCACTACAACATTGCGGTAATGCGTGGCAATATACATTGGTGAAATGTGGTGCTCTGCAGCCAGCGCATTTTACCACAAACCAGATCAGTGCACTGCCGTGTAATGTGCTGAAAGGCACATCCGTCAGCAAGGTACATTGAGATGCCATCTAAAATGAATGGCACCGCACCAACATATGTACTGAAATGTGCACTGCATTAAAGCACAATGTAGCACACACATTACTGCATCGTCATTAGAAAAAACAAAACTAAGAAGCTCTTATTTCCAAGTCTACCTACTCAAATGCTGTTACTGTAAAAGGGGATTTCACCTAAAGGGAAATTCTCTAATTCAATATTGCCCTTAATACTGTAACATGAGGACCTACACCTCAAACAACCCTCTCTGACCAGGAGACAGTCCCTAGTGAGTGAGCATGGGCTGCCCTCAGTGTCCCAGTCAAATTGTTCCCCTACAGAGGCTAAAATCAAGTCAAACTCAGGTATTTATACTAGTTGCATTCAAAATACATCAAATTATTAATTTTTTAATAAAAAGTTCCTGAAGACAGGAGAACATTAGATTCAAATAAAAACAGGCTTAGCTTTATGGGTGACATGTACTCCACTGGACAGCTGGAAGCTGCAATAGGTAATGCTCACTCATAGGAATGAATGGGGTCACAGCATTTCAGTAAGGCCATCAACCGGAGAACTTTTTCAGTGCAAAGCCTGTACAACATGGCACAGTGAACATAACTGGAATGGGGAGTAATTGTCCTTTAAGATATAAAATGAGAAAAACCTCACTAGGTATAAAGAAAGTTATTTATGATTAGGATGAATGTATCCCAGTATGACTCCAACAGACAGGGTAGGAATATATTTCTCAGATATTCTTTTAACTTCCTTCCTAAATACTATGCTAACAAACTGTAGGCTAACATGAGTATCTTCCCAGTAAAGTATGATCTAGAGCTCAACCTTTTTGCAGCCAGGCACCCTTTATAAGTAAGCAAAAACATGTGGTCCCTCCAAAATCCATATCAGACCCTTATACATACACCCTCCTAAAGGAGACTGTACAGCTCACATCACATGTTACAATCTAACTGATTGGCTGCAAATAGGTTGGCTTATTTAAGACATTATATTGCATTGTTTAGGTAAATCCAAAGCTCACCATATACACTGACTGTACATGACGTGATGTGAGCTTTAGACTAATGGATATTCGGTCATGCATGATAAAGAAAAATATCTTACCAAGCTTGTAGAGGCTCCATCAGGAAAATCCAAGGTTACACCTTCTGGCACAAGTTTTCCGTTGATCTCTTGATATTTAATTCCATTTACTGAGCACTCCCTAAACTGCATCTCATTTTCTGTCAAAGTTCCTGTTTTGTCTGTAAACACATATTCAACCTAAACAAATCAAAACAAAATATTACAACACAAAAAAAGTGACATTTTGTAATAAACAATTAGCAGGTGAAAATGTATTAGTTCTTCTTCCTGGTTTGCCTAGGTACTGGTTAAGTTGGCCATTCCACCACTCTACAGGACATGGCACCATTCTACAGCACAGCCTGTGACAATACTTCATGTTAGGACAGAAAACCTTTGCTCCAGGACAGATGGCTCAGATTAAAGTGTGAAAATAGATGACAAAAAAAGAAAAGGAAACTCAAATTGAACAAATGCATATATTATTACAACCTGAATCCTTGTCTGAGTAACATCATCAATAAATAGTGGCACAGTCCAAACGCTGTCTTCAGCCACCGAGAACAATATAATTACATTTAATTCATTCTGACAGCCCTCTGGGACTAGACAGTGACAGGCTTGGGATAGGGAAGGAAAAAAAATATATTATGAGCTGCTTCACAGAAAGGCCAGTTGATTCATGGACTAGCCCAATAACAGATAGCAGAAAATCAATGAAAAGATGAATTCCATCATGAGCTACCAGAAAAATGTGCAGCATTGGAGCCAGACACACTACTAAAAACAGGCAGATTGTAGCAAAGCAGTGATGCAGCAAGCACTGACTGAAATGATTTTGCATACACCATTATAAGAATAAAACTAGCTTTTGCTACAATATTCAGCTTCAATCCAGAGATTTCCTCCTTATTACATTTCTCTGTTAAATATTAGGTCTGTATAAATCTGTTAAAATCTGTTCAACACATTCTTTTCCAATTCATTTTTCTACTAGCAACTAGATGCATTGACTGAAGTGGATGTGACACATTATGATATACGACTATGCAGCAACCCACCATGGTCACTGAACTGATGTGTGCATCTGTGTGTCTCTATACCATTAGGAAAATGATCACAGAATGACATCTGTAAACTTATAGAAATGCTTTGGTGAATCCTCTGATAGAACATGCGACCATGACACTAAGTGATGAGTAATGTGAATTGGAAACTGAAATACTGAATAGGTGATTGAAAGTAAAGGTGTTAGTCACTTTAAAAAATGACTGACAATATTGCCATACACTATAGATTTTAAGGCCTGGTTCACACCTAGGCGTATTGCATATGCGCGTCTGTCGCACGTTTTTTTACCGCGATTCGCGGTAAAAAAATTGCGCGACAACCGCGTGTTTCCGAGGGCTACTTGGCTGTATCCCAATGGAAACGCGCAACAAAAACGGCCCAAAGTAGTACATGTACCTTTTCAGGCGTTCTTGAGGCATACAGCATCCTAAGCTATCTAGTGATGATTTCTTATTTATTGCTAGCTCTGAATTTCAGGAAGTCAGTGAGGAAAGCCTACATATGTAAAAAGGATAAGTATTGTAACCTTTTACTACAATCGTAATACCCTAGATGTGCCTTCATAATTTCCGTCTCATTTAAGAGTATACAAACATGAAGCTTATTTAACAATGGATATAGCCTCTATAATGTATATAGTTTTTCATATAAAAATTGTTACATTACCTGTCCCAGCTCTTCATTCAGATCAGAAGTGTTCACCTGCGCTCTCTGATTACTTTCTTCATGGTAAAGATCAAGGTCCCAACCAATGAAAAAGGAGCCAAGGAATTTCTGCATCTCCACCGTCACATACAGTGAAATAGGGATGATAAAATTATAAAGAACCAGGAATGCCAGGAAATCAGAAATGAATTTCAAAATCTGGGGAATAAAAGGAAATTATATCAGTGAGATAGGGCAAAATAAACACCACATTCTTGTAATTCAAGAAGAAAAATGAACTATAATTATATACCGTATTTTGCGGTCCATAAGACGCACCGGACCATAGGACGCAGGGAGGTCCGGCGCGCCTTATGGAGCACTCGACAGACTGTAGCTTCTGACACAGCTTCTATGACAGAAGCTGTGACAGAAGCTGCAGTTAGTGACCGCTGAGACAGGTGGCGCTGTGATTACAGCGCCACGGTCTCAGTGATCACACAGAGCAGACGAAGAAAGTCCGTTCTTCGTCTGCTCTATGGTGATCTCGATCGTCGCCGCTGCTCGGTTTTAATACGAGTGATCTCATTAGATCACTCGTATTGAACGAGCAGTGGCTCCTGCTGCTGAACTTGATCGCCGCCGCCGCTGCTCGGCTTTAATACGAGTGATCTCATTAGATCACTCGTATTAAACGAGCAGTGGCTCCTACTACTCGCCCGGCGCCCGAAACTGCATGTCTCGGACGTCGGGATTCGCTCCATAAGACGCAGGCACATTTTCCCCCTCCTTTTGGGGGGAAAAAATCTGTGACAGAAGCTGCAGTTAGTGACCGCTGAGACAGGTGGCGCTGTGATTACAGCGCCACGGTCTCAGTGATCACACAGAGCAGACGAAGAAAGTCCGTTCTTCGTCTGCTCTATGGTGATCTCGATCGTCGCCGCTGCTCGGTTTTAATACGAGTGATCTCATTAGATCACTCGTATTGAACGAGCAGTGGCTCCTGCTGCTGAACTTGATCGCCGCCGCCGCTGCTCGGCTTTAATACGAGTGATCTCATTAGATCACTCGTATTAAACGAGCAGTGGCTCCTACTACTCGCCCGGCGCCCGAAACTGCATGTCTCGGACGTCGGGATTCGCTCCATAAGACGCAGGCACATTTTCCCCCTCCTTTTGGGGGGAAAAAAGTGCGTCTTATGGAGCGAAAAATACGGTGTATATATATATACATATACATATATACATATATATACACACACACACACATACTACAAGCCTAGATCAACTAAATGTGGAATGACCATTTTCCTCAAAGGTTAGGGCATTAAAGTGGAAGACATCAATGTTTTTATAGTATAACCTAGCAGAGACCCATTTTTAGCCAATGTCTATAAAAAGGTTTCCGCAAAGAAATCTTCACCCGGTCTGCTTTGCTAAGAGTTCTTTTTAAAAGGGCCAGTCCGATGGGGGGCTTCTTCCCATATCTACACTTGCCACTCACAGCTTTTATGAATCACTTTATGTATAGATGGAGATATAAGCGTGTAGTGAGGTTAAAAATCGCTTGTAATGAGGTTAAAAATACTCAAATACTTTTTCTCAAATACTCGCTGGTACCAATTACGGTACCTTTTTTAGTGTCATGTGACATTTTTCTAAAACAATACAGACTGATAATTTTAGGACAGTGGTGGAGCAACAGGGACCAGTCACAGCTGCATCCTATCTACAGTCTATAACTGGCACATAAAGCTCTAATATGAGTACCATATTTTGCGCTCCATAACGCGCACCTGACCATAAGACGCGTCTAGGGAGGGTAGGGTTCTGTGCGCCTTATACGGTAATTCATCTATACATTTAGCGGTTTGCCAGGAGCTAAGCATAAAGCCAACCTAAGTCATGGTTTACACCTAGCGTTTTGTAGCGCCTTTTCTGCCCTAAGAACAGTAAAAAAAATCTGTCGCTTGTAGCAAAACACCCGTCGCTGGAAAAAGTGAGCTTTTTGGCAGATTAAGTGCTTCTTGGTCCCATATATTTTAAAAGAAACACAAAAAATGTGTTTTGCTGTGTTTTTGCATTTTAAGCGCATTTGCATCAATGAATTACATCAATCTCCTCGCAAAAACTAGCAACTTGATTTATGCGCATAAAAGGCTTGCAAAAACATGCAAAAACTGTGCGAACACATGCAGTAAAAAGGAGCGTAGAAATGAGAAAAAATACTGTTGCCTAGGTGTGAATCCAGCCTAATGGGGTGACTGCAAATCCTGGTTCTGAAAAACTGTCTGCAGTCCACTTTTTAGGGCTTGATCACACCAAATCTGGACCAGATGTGGATGAGTTTCTGCATATGCAGTGCGTTCTGGCACTTTTTTTTTCTCTTTAGCCTAAAATGGGCTTTCAGGTGTAGTCCAGTGCGTTTGCATGCGTTTTGGTGCGTTCCAGAGCAGAAAATATAGTGCCTGCTGACGTTTTTTCCACATGCACTGGAACTGAACTCTGTAGTGTAAACTAGAGCCCAAAATGCCATTGGAATACATTGGATGCATTTTTAAAGTGCTCTCAAAGTGCTCTGCTCCGCACTTGGTGTGAACAATCCCTTAAGTAACTCATCGTGTGCACTGTGCATGACATGCATGCATAACAGGATAGGCTACATTATGCTTTCTAGATTATTTCTTTTTAAAGAGCAAGAGAAGTCAATACAAAGATCAGGATACAAAACATTTTCCATAAACACATTAACACATAGTATCAACAGAAAAGAGGACCCAAAATCACCATCAATCCAAAGATTAGAGCCAGCAAGGTATCCAGATAACAAGGAGATAAGGTCTCTCAAGCTCACTTTAAAAAAAAAAAAATTATAATGCTTAAGACAAAGTGAGATCCAGAAGAAAATAAGGAAACAAACCCAAGAAAAGTGATGGAGGAGAAGGGCAAAGAGAGCAGAACTGGAAAAACTGAGTGAAAGTATAGTAATAAGAGACTAGAAAAAAAGAAGCAGAAAAAACAAAAAAGGGGGCCACTCAAACACACGGTGACCGTGAGAGACAAAACAGGGTGTGGGAGCTGACTGACACAAAAGACAGAGCCCAGGAGGGTCCTATTCCCCTCCATGCAACACTTCTGCACCCGCAAACCACCACAGGATCTCCGTCGCCGCTGACAATGTCACACACCAAACCTCTTGGTGAGTAAAGAATTCACTCCTTTATACATACAATTGAGGAAACCCTGAAACTTTGCCATTGTTTTTTCCTTCTACATTGATCGGGATTCCGCACAAGGACCAGGACCACACCTTGGGACGTCTTTCCAGCCCCAAAACGTGATCCCACGACCACATCAACAGAAGTGTCCCGTCACCACACCGCTCATCACATGCAAGCGCTCAAAATCCCCTCTTCACCACCACACATATACGCATCCTCATTCACTCATCTTTCCCCATCCACACACCCCGCACCAGACAGTCAAGCTGCTGCCCTCCCTTTTACCTGTTCAGTCTAAATGTGCCCATACACCTTACGATAATCATATGCGATCAACTTTTCGTACGACAATCGTAACGTGTGAATAGAGTGCCCGACCGATAGTACTGTACAATCGTACGACTTTTGACGGTCAAGCATGTTTGAAATCTTTGGTCAATCGTACGATGTTCGCATGGTTGGTGGCGTTTCCGGCCGTCAAAAGTCGTATGATTAACACTGTGCATGCGCAAACTAAAATAATTGCGGCCAATTACCGCAAGTCGTCCAGGTGTTTTTTTTTTTAACTACCGCTGGTTGAACCTAG
Source organism: Nanorana parkeri (assembly GCF_000935625.1). Classification (NCBI taxonomy): domain Eukaryota; kingdom Metazoa; phylum Chordata; class Amphibia; order Anura; family Dicroglossidae; genus Nanorana; species Nanorana parkeri. The sequence continues at coordinate 330,582 of NW_017307271.1, read as the reverse complement.
CGATAATCGGGGCAGGATGGTTCGATCATCGGACGAAAAGTTTTGTCCGATAATCGTAAGGTGTATGGGCACCTTTACAGTTGGACACCCCGGTCCAACCTATATAGGAGCAGCACACGGGTCGCCATCAACTACACCACCCTGGGAGTGCGCTAATCAATCAGTCTCCTTAGAACTTCCCATTCCCCCTCCATGCATCCAGAACCACCAATGTGCTTTTATTATTCGATTATCTTAGTACACTCTGCAGATGAGTTAAGCTAGATAAAGAGACATCATGCAAATTCTCAGGCACTGCTATAACCATGTCACTGTTGTAAACAGTGGGAAAATATGGACACACCAGTGACTATACTTTACCATCTGTTATTCTGGAGAAAGTAATATGCTTATGTAGTTAGTGTAATAAAACATGTGCATACAAAGTGCTTTCGTATTTCTCACCATCAGTATGTGCCGACAGTGTTAGAGGAAGTACTGAAAATGATGTAACCATTTAATGAGTGTTGCACACAGCAATCAACCATTTAATGTGTTGCACACAGCAATCAGGTAGCAGAACAGGAAAAAGCATAAGTAACAATGCTGTGACATGGTTATGTTGGTGAAATGACTGATTTAGTATTTTTGGGACTATACAAATTAATAAACACAACCATTAAATAGACACCTGATTTGTAAAATGATGATATGGAATATTCATGGAGCTGGGGATCAGAGGAGTTTTTGGAAACACTGACACCCTAGATTTGTAGTCTTGTTTTATTCTGATAGTTTTCTATCTAGAACATTTCATGAGAACAGGAATACAAGGTTCAGACACAAGCATTCAATCCTGCATTTGCCTAAGCAACTCAAACAGGAGGCAGCTGCAATCCCTGAGCAAAGTGTATCTGACGCATAAAGCTGCACAGACCAAATGGGTACAAAGGTCAAATGAGGTTGGCTCGTAATTGCACTTCACTGACAAGTCTCTGTTATTGCTTCTTCTGGCTGCACACAATTGCAAACACACATCCAAATCAAGTTGATTAGGACTGGTAATTATTTTGTGGGCACACACAGGGATTTCCGAATAATGCAGCCTAAGGCTTCATTCACACTGGCACTCTTACATTTAGCCTGTCCTGGATGCAAAGAATGCTACGATCACACAACAAAGCTAAACTGAATGCAGCTAAACGCAAAGCCTGAATTACACCATTGCAAATCAATTACATGCATTTAGAAATGTGCCCTAAGGCTGGGTTCACACCTGGGTGTTTTTCAGCGCTGATCGAAGCGCTGGAAAACGCTCAGCAAGTGAAATCCCATAATTTCCTATGGGCATGGTTCCCACCTGGGCGCCCTACGCCCAAACAAGTACAGGAGCTTCTTTGGGGCATATTTCCGCACGTATCCATTGGTATTCACGAGTGTGGCTCGGGGTTAACAAAGCGATAACCCCGAGCCACACTCGGGAATGCAGCGTAGGCCTTACCTTGTCCGCGATCCCCGCTGTGTTCTCCGGCCGCTGCCGTCTTCCGTCCCTTGCGAGCGTCCGCGTTGCAGGGGGCGGAACCGGCGGGAAGTTTGAAAGTTTAAAAAAAAAAACCGAAAAAAAGATGGCAAAAATAAAAACATACCGCCAGGGAGGTATAAAAAATACAGTCGAACGCGCGTTTCACTGAACTGAAAAAACACGCCTATAGTACGCCCAGGTGTGAACCCAGCCTAAAGGCATATAAATGCCGGTTGGACACTGCAAGAGTGAATGAGGCCTACTTTTCTACTTTGTGTGTGGGCAGTCAGGCATGCAACATTTCTGTTTTCTAACAACACCACATAACAGTTCCATTAAGCAGATGCTGAAAAAGCACCCTACTGCTCACCTTGCACTGTATTATACCCTGCATCTGTATGTGAAATGCTATGTAAACTTTCTAGATGCGCAATCATTTTAGCAGCCATTTACAGATGAGATGACATTTGTACAAACCTTACTGCTATTCCTGTCGTGTTCAGTTTTTTGGTTGTACCATGGCTCGTCCCATTTGTCTTCAGCTTGCCAGGCGTACTTCAAGATTGTGCTTAGAATAGCCTCGAACAGAAGGATGATCAAATATACCAGCAAGAAACTGTTCATGGACCTGCACATAGACAACAGATAAGATACTAAAAGAATGTGTCCACCATTTCCCAAATAAAGGATTCTTATGGGGCAAACCCCACTAGGCAATAACAGCTGTACATGTGTTTTCTAAATATCCTGTGTTTAGATAATTAACTGAGCTCGTAATGCAAAATATACATTTCATTACCACTGCTGACCTAGTCTAGTATGAATGTACCGTTTTAACACAACTGGGACCTGCAAATTCAGTGCCAAAAGTATGCAAAGTGAGTTACAGCAGAATGGCCATTAAAATATGAGGGTGATTTTTTTATATCAAATGTTTTCATAATTAGGGCTCATTCACACAAGCATGAACAATGCCACCTACAGTGTCTAGTTTTGTATGCATCTGCACGCAGCAGATGGGTACATTTAGGCAGCTGTCTCTGGCAGCGTAAGGTTGCACTACTTTCAGCAGCATTATAGAAAAGCTATGTCCAGGACAGTATATTACATGGAATGCTTGTAAATGCTTGTGCTAACATTTACAAGTGTACATGGACCCTATTGGTCACTGTTCACAATATGTAGCCAGAGACGCCTGCGCCAATGAGTAAGCATTCATTCAGAATTGCCCATGGTCATTCTGTGCATCTGCAACATGAATGATTCAGTCAGGGGCAACATCTCAATATCAACAGTATGTAGTCGGTTACACATTGTTGATATCACCATGTAGGCCCTGAGCAGCGGTGACAACCATTAGAGTCCACTTGCTGTACATATGTACACGCAGCACAAAAATTACATGTGCACAGACAACATTTTAATCAGGATCTTGCTGCCAGCAAAATTCTGCATTAAAGTCGTACGCCACTCAGAATGAGCCCTTACGGAAAATACATTTAACAGTTGGCTGTTAAAACACAGTGCTAGTATATGTCAGAATCCATATCCAACTATGTCCAGATAGACAAAGACTCCAAAGACAGTCAAAGTTGCAATAGAGAGGTTTAAAAAAAAAAAAGAAAAGAAACTAATCTTAGAATAGGTGAGCCAAGGACCAAATTGCAATCCATTAGGGAAACCTTGGCCAGACCTAAAACGATTTTGCCAAGGAGAGTGGGGAAAAAAAAATGTAGGATGTAGAGTGCTGTCAGCAGCAACTGCAGTAAAAGGGGATTATGAGGAGTATTGAGCACTGATCATTTAACTTTGTGTCACACTAAAAACTTATCCTGTGGGTTTATATACATTTATATATGCTTGCCTTAGAGAGGAACTTGACTCACAGCTTTAAAATAACACACCTTTAGAAATGTTTAGTAATGACACTTCTACATAATTGCCGGCTTTGTATTCTTTGAATACCTTGTTTTTCTTTTCCTCCCCATTCTTCTCACAGTGGCCATTTTTTTTTACTAAGGGCAGATTATTCCATCTCCCTTTACTTCCTGGAAGTCTGGCACAAAGTTACAAGTGACCATGCACATCATCTCAGGGGAGGAAAATGCCTTTCCCTGAGATCTCGTGAGATTACAAATGAGATTTCTGCCCTGCTGATATAACCTTCCCAGGATGCAATGCTTGGCACAGATTTCATCACTAATGTCTAAGTGGACCCAAAAGAAACAGCAATTGTAAGTAAAAGAAAAATATATGTTTGTTTAACCCCTTCATGACAGCTAGTTTTCAGGTTCTGTTCATAAATGACTGACACATTTTTTACATTTTTGCTGTGTGGTTCTTCCACGTCAGTAATATACTTTCTTACTAAATGTACCCACACATATTATATATTGTTTTTTAGTTTTTCTTGTCAGTTTATATCAAGCAATCACTATGACAGCTTGATAAATTAACTTTTTTATTTTATTTTTGGCTATTAGGCTGATCCAAACTTAGGAACAGCTAATAATAACCTTAGAGACTGATCCTGACTTTAGTCAGATTCAGATCTCACTAAAAGCTCTTTGATCGTGCCTAGATGATTAGAAATGATACATTTCACTCAAAATAGATACTTTGTATCCTTTCAGTAAAATGTATCTAAACATCGTGCTCTCGAGCTGTCAAAACAAATAGCAGAGAGGTGAGGTGAGTCACTGCTGCCTCTCTGCTATTTTGAGCTGTCAAATACGGGATCGCAAATTGCGGTCCTCTATTTGCATGTAACGGCTTCATTCTTTCATTAATGAAAGGAAGAAGCTTTTACAAAAAGCTTAATTATTTCATTAATTAATGCCTCAATACTGAGACATTAATGAATGACTGTTAAATGCTGAGAATCAGCAAATACCGGCATTACAAAGCCTGATATAACTCGTCACGTACAGTGTACGTGGCCAGTCATATAGGCACAAAGTGACAAGACGTACACTGTACGTCTCCCGTCACGAAGGGGTTAACTAATGAATGTAAGATGATTTCCTATCAGCATGCAGAGCTGCATGCTGATGTGATTTTTAGTAAAAGGTCCACTTTAAAGCATATATAAACTCAAGAGCAAAAAGTTTATATATTGCAGCTTACGAGTTTGTAGATGTGGTGGCTGTATTATTTATTTATTTTTTCCCCGGTATTTGTACCTGGTGATCCTGTCAGTATCTAGGGTGATAAAGCCAATGCATTGTACTGTATCTATGGAGGAGCAGCATGGTCACCCTAGGACAGGACTACAGAACACCTTCCCTCGCTTTTATAACATAGGGTGGAAGTGTGCTAAAGTCCTCAGAAGAGAATGGGAAGGCTGATAACACTGTTTGAGATTTAAATTCAGTGCACAAGAAATTACAAAGACACAGGTGACATTTCTCCTGCCTCCCATAATGCAATGTGTGGTGCCAACATCCAATAGTCAGGCCTCGGCAATATCAGGTGGGGGCATGGAGGTCAAACCTATCACTAGCCAAAGATATACTCAATTTTTTTTCTTATTTTTACACTTGAAAATGAAGATATATTGACAACGTACTTCTCCACAGCAGAGCGCTTCTGTGATTTACACTTATAATTTAAGGCCATTTTTGCCTCCATTCCCGTGTACACAGCAACTCCTACAAAACAGAAGCAAAAGAAAGCATAATTAGGAATCACAAAACATCTGTAGCAGTACTTTCACAGGGTTTTTACAACAGTTGCAAATGCTTAGATCCAGACACAGCCACAAATAGAAAAGAACTAAAGTATACTAAAAATGGCCTGGATGGGAAGGGGGTTTAACACCGCGGATGTCAACTGGTTAAAGATACTAAAGACAACTAATAAAATAGGTTCACCTACCTTTATAGAATCAGCCACATTTCAGTACAAACCATGTTCTAAACTACATTGTGCTGACTGGAGCTGCCCATACACCTTACAATTATCTGCAGATTTTCTGTGGTCAGATGGAAAAGGTGTAACAGATTGGCCCAGGTGGAGATGACTCCATCCACAGTTAAGTGTAGATGGAGGAATCTGTTGCACCTTTTCCATCTGACCACAGAAAATCTTCTACACTTAGGGCTGTCATGTGTCCATTTTACATGAATCCAGTGCTTAACGGAATTCTTTAGGTGGGTTTAGGAGAACAAAGAAAAAACCAGGTCCCTCTATATTTTTATAAACTTATATAGTCTTTCTTGTCCTCAGGACTCTTGTATCTCCTTTAGTTGTGTTCTTAGATGATGCAGTCTAACCGTTCTTAAAGTGAGTTCACATACACTTTAAAGTGAACCTGTGCAGGTTTATTGTAATCTCCCTTCTCCAGTAGCACAAACTCGTCTTATGTTCACTTCCCTGATCTGTTCAGCTGTCAGTGGAAGCAGTAGATGTTGCCCTTTGTCAGAGTCACTTAAATGGCAGCTTACATAAGGCTATAGACGCTCTCCATGTGACAGCGCTGGTGCTGGGTGATTGGTCCAGCGCTGTCACATGGAGTAAGTCGCATGCTATTCCATATCTGGAAGTACAGCTCCTGCTGACTGAACAGACTGGAGGAGAAATGAAGGAAATGTAAGCATGTTCAGCTGTGGAAAGGATCATCACAGCAAATATGTCGCTCTGCACGACACACAAAACATGTCAATGGCACAGTGCCAGTCATTTAATGAAGATCTGAAAATAAATACTCGCAACAATGATTCTTGCAAGCTAGAGAAAACAAAAACATCCACACACAATAAAGAGCGGAAACTAGTCAAAGTTAGCGAGTTAGAAGTAAAAACATTAAAAAAATAGTAAATGTACCAAAAATTTCCTTTGTGTTTTTCAACCGTGCTCCCCGAAGTAGAAGGTTTTCTTGTCCAAGAGGTCTGAAGTAAACAAGAAAACAGAAATAACACATTTTGTAGAAGAGGCGCACTTTTGTTTTCTTATTGAAAAATGCAAAATCCTCAAAAATGAATCCTCCTAGCAGATCTCATGAGAAGTAACTACAAACCACTGAAATAGGAATTGCTTACTGTAATTTCCTCTCGATATGATCTACTTTCATTACAAGAACTATTCACTTCTACACATAGTCACTTCAAGGGTTAATCTAGCAAAAACGAAACTGTTTTACCTTACAATATCTTCTGAATGTTGTTGTATGTTCATCCTTCCAAGAAACCTAAGGGAAACATTATTTATAGAATTAAAACAAGCAAAGAATCCAGGTTTGGTGCAATGTATGAACTGCCTAGCTACAATTAATAATACAAAGCATAAATATCATATTTTAGAAGTAAAGCATAAATGTATCATGGTAAAAAAAACAACAAATGGGCTTTTGTAAGAAATCACAAAGAGACAATTTATTACGCCGCAGTCAGGTCATACCACTGCTTTACAAAACAAATACAGCACATTATGTAGCACAGCAATGTAGTTTAGAAATGTGCTTTGTGCTCCGCTGGGTTTAGAGTACCTAAAAGCCCGCAGAAATGATAATCGTCTGAATGGATGTAAAAAATAGAAAAAGCCAGGAGAGCACGGACATGCATTAAGCAGAGAGAATTCCAAGGGGCAATGCAGGATGCACACCGCAGATTGCATTTTATGAATAGGCCATAAAATACAGGCTGCGGTCTGCGTAACCAAGCAGAGTATAACAGACAGCGATATCAGTTCTCCATTATAAATTGGCCCCAAAGTGTACTAACAAGAACATTTATGGCAACCAATTTAAGTCCAACTGTCATTTACACAGATCTGATCATGAAAAAAAGGTCTGTAGTGCGCAAAAAGAGATTCATATTATTCCTTTGGTTACATAAGCTCCAAACCTCCTCTGCATCTCACACTGTAGCTGGTGTTGACTTTGAAGGAACAGAGACTGTTGCTATGAAAGTGAATGTTCATCTAGCTTGGGGAATATGGTGAAACTTTATTCACTTCAAATCATCAAATTATGTGCAAGTCAAAATCTTGGTTTTTATTTTTCCAAGCACATGACTTGCTATTCTTGTCCGGATTTGCCCGTGACATCTGGTGAAGTCTATGAGGGGTCCGGTACCACCTTGTTAGGATTTTGTATCCCAGTTCCTGGTATCTATTGCAGATGGATGACTTCAGGGAGTGGCGCAACAGCTGGGCACCCTCCTCCTGTGAGAACTGTATCCCCAGCTTCCCCTCCCAGCGCTCAAGGAATCAGAGCGGGGTCTCCAGGTCTGCAGCCAACACTAGTTGGTAGCATAGAGAGAGTGTTTTAGTTATGGGTTCCTTGTCAGAGCAGATTTGCTCAAATAGTGTAGGCTGTTTCGTGTAGGAGGTAGGTAGAGGAAGTGAGGAGAGAAAGTGTGACAGTTGGTGCAGGCGCCATGTGTCGAGACTTTCAGAATCTGGGTCCTCAGGGGAATTTCTACGTATTTGCCAGTTAGGACCCTGGAGGAAGTGAAGTGCTCGAAATTTTCCCCCTGCCAGAAGGCGGCGAAACGGGCCGGCCTCCAGACCAGGGGGGAAATCCGGAGCCCCCAAGATCGGCCGCATAGGGGATGGATCAGGGGATATTTGTTTGCGTATGAAGGCCCATCGGGCTGCCCTCCAAGTGGGGCCTATAGTCGGGTGTGTTCTAATTAATCGGGGTAGGCGTACCTCGTACCACGGTAGACCAGGTAGGGAGATCTTGGTCACAGATTGTTCCACCTGTATCCAGGGCTTGGCGGCGCTGTGACAGCACCAATCAATGACCCTGGCCAAGTGTGAGGCTATGTAATAAAAATGGAAGTCGGGAAGGGCTAGCCCCCCCTTGGCTTTGGGGCGTCTCAGAGTCGCCAGTTTGATTCGTGGGGCCTTGCCGGCCCATATAAAGTTGGTCACCATTGCTTGCAGGGAGCGGAAAAAGGAGCGTGGAACCATGATCGGGAGGGCTTGGAAAGGATATAGGAACCGCGGAAGGACATTTTGTTTGATGACATTACAGCGGCCTGTCCAGGAAAATGTCGAGCGTGCCCATCCTTGAATGTCTGTTTTGACCTTTTGTAGTAGTGGGGGGAAATTGAGGCTGTAAGTGTCCGACAGGTTCCGTGGAAGCTTTATCCCTAGATATTGGAGTGCTGTAGAGGACCACTGATAAGGAAAGTTCTGTTGTAGGCGCGCTAGTAATTGAGGGGGAATAGTCAAATTTAGAGCCTCCGACTTCTGGGTGTTTATATGGTAGTTCGATAGCTCGCCGTATCGCTGAAGGGCCTGGAGTAGATTAGGTATGGACGTGTCCGGTGTCGAAATGAAGAACAGGAGGTCATCCGCATATGCTGCTATTTTATGGGCCTGTCCCCCCACCTCAATGCCATGGATATCAGGATGTGCTCTAATGGTGCGGAGCAGGGGTTCAAGGGTCAGGATAAAAATGAGGGGTGAGAGTGGGCAGCCCTGTCTGGTGCCATTAGATATGGTGAACGCTGACGAGAGTGTACCGTTAACGCAGACCCTGGCTGTCGGGTGGGAATACAATTCCAGAGCTAGCTAGCATGCTCTGACCCATGCCGATGTGTTCCAACGTGAGACATAGAAAAGACCAGTCGACCCTGTCGAAAGCCTTCTCGGCGTCCGTGGACAAAATAAGGCTATGACTTGCTATTCAACATGAACATAGCTTCACCGCATTTCCAAAGAAAAGTAACTATTCACTTTGGAAAGCAAGTATGAGGGAGAATCAAAAAGTAAAAGGACCAAATACATTTAACAGCTTTAATAGAATTAACTGTGAGCACTTGAACATATGACTTTTCCACATGGTCCCCATGCAAGATGATGCAATTGTTGTATAGTTCAATTAGCTTCTGTATTCCAGCAAAGAAGAAGCTTTTCGGCTGATGCAGCCGGGTGTGCGCCACTACCTTTCTACCCACTCAAACCTTTTATTGATCATGATGCTATGACCATACTGAGCCAATATGCGATGGTAAGTTTTCACTGGTTTCACTTCATCTTCGTTGTTCTTCAATGGTGCAATCTAGCAATGAAGCGTCCATGTTTCTGTCCACATGACTGCCACTGAACTGAAGCCCAAAAGCTGTGCTGCGCATGGTTGAACTATCCAACAGACTATGTAAATATGCTGCATTGTGCAAGTTTGTCTCTGTTCCAGTTACCGCGTATCTTATAAATTGCCTTTACTTTTTGATTCTCTTTATATTTCTTACATTATATTTAATTACAGAGGAATAAAAATATGGACTGCACACCATGGCAGGCGCAGCAAAAGTTTAAAAAAATGCAGACAAGGACAACAAAATGCAGATTCCAATGTCCTTGTGTAAAGGGCAGGATTGTGTTTTCACTCTACAAAGAATTCTAATGAGACAGCACAGAACGGAGCTTATTCATACATGATGGCCAGCACAATTGTTAAGAATTGGACCGTCTTGTACCATCTGTGCCTTCAGTTTACAGTTAACCCGCAGTGAACATACATCCACAGAGTTTCTTAGGCTTGTTTGACCTGGGATGTATACAGCACACGCAATATCAAACGTGTGCAGGTATATGGATTCATGCCAACTACATTTACACTGTGGTGCTTGAAATTTCCCTTACCTGTAAAGGTCCGCCTCTGGCTGTTGACATTCTATGACTGCGATTAAGGAATCCAGGTTTGTAACAGACTGTAATACTGCCGTTTCCGGAACAGCCTTGAAGGTCTGAAACAGATATAAAGCATTTATGGTAAAAATGTGTTCACTTCTGTGTCGTTAAAGCAGGGGAGCGGCTGAGAACATTCTGATTCAAGTAGTAAAATATGTCACCAGCACACTGTGGTTACTACTTGAATCTGAAGCGGCGCCATCCGCAGTCACTACAGCACCCACTGCAAGGGACATACCAGTAAGGAGTGCGGTAGGATTCTCCTGAGAACACCCCGAGGCTCAAGGGCTGCTCAAAATCTAGAAGCCCCACCAAAGCCATAGCTATGTTATGTGTAGGCTGCTGCAGTTGACTGTCTCCTTCAAATGCTAGCTGCCTGGTTGTAAAGCTGATCCATTGGTTCAATACTTTGGTTACCATTGACCAGCAACAAGAGAAGCCAGAATTCTTTTTTTATCTATATACTTAGGTTAATGACTCGCACATGACAGACAGTCAGCTAGTGGTAAGCAAAGGAAACCTACTGTAAGTGTTTCTGTCACCACAGTTTTCCTTTACGAGCACCAGCAGCTGAAGGACCATAGGGTGCCCATAACTGCTACAAACTAGAGATGCACCGAAATTTCCACCAACAATGGTACTTTCAGCAAAATGCTAAAAGTACAATTTTTCGGCCGAAATTGCGGTGCCTCTCTCTTTTCTCTCCTCTCCGCTGCTCTGTGTCCCCCCGACACAGCACAGCGTCCAGCGGGGGGGAGAGAAACGTTCAAGCGGCCGAGCGGGGAGGGTCTGTTTCATAAGGGAAATATCAGGTGTCTGTTTAGACCCCGATATTTCCCCAGAGCCCCAACAGTAAAGTTAAAAAATTAAAATATTTATTAAAAAGGAGAATTATGAGGCGAGTGCTTTTCACTTTCATGAAAACTGTTTCATGAGACTGTCACAGGTCGGCTCAGTAGATCGGGAAGTGAGCGAACACATACCGGCGTTCGCTCACTTCTTGATCCTGTCACTGCAGAGCGCCGTGACAGGGGAGTGACTGGATTCTCCACTCCCCTGTCCGATCTTCCAGCGCTGACGGGCGGAACGGACGGGGAGGGGGCGGGTACAGCTGGCTGTGCCTCTAGATAGGCAGAGCCATCTGTCACTAACGCAGCTGGGCGGATCCAGACATAATTGTCGGGATCAGCTTCAGCTGCGGCGTCCTAGTATACCGCGAGCTGCAGTATGCGGTATACTGAGCTTACGGTGACGGGAGGACGCTAGTTTGTGTCCTCTCGTTACCCTTTGGAGAACTATGGGGAAAAGCCCTAACCCCATAGTTCTCCTTTAAAAAAATAAATACATAAAAATTATATATAAAAAATTTAAAAAAAGTTTGGAAAAAAAAAAAATTGTAATAAATATTTTTTAAAACAGGTTAGGAAAAATGTTTTTTTTCGGTTTTGGCTTCAAAAATATATTATTTTGGTGCACCTCTACAACAAAGCTATTTAGAGTAAAAAATAAAATAATTTTATTAAAGGCTATTAACCATGCTGCAAAGCATTTCAATAACACAAACGCTACACACACCAATATTTTCTGCGCAAGACAAGTTTAATTATTAAGTAGTCCTTTTCTTCTCACTTGTTAAACAAAAGCAATAATCCACATATACTATGGCACTCTTGCAAAAATATTCTGTTTTATAAACTCAGCTATACCACCAGGTAACCAGATTCATGAATTACTAAAAGATATAAATGAAGGCTACTCATACTACATTTCTTATTCCACAACTGTGTCAAATTCCCAATGTAGGCTAAACAAAAAACCCATATGGAGCACTCTGTTTTCTATGTTTTAGACCAGCTTCACATCTATGAGTTGCACTAAGGCATGTTTTACCATGTAGTAACACAATGCATAGCAACACATGCCACTCTATGCGGTTCATTCTGACCAACACAGAATCACAGTGGTGCTGACAGACCTGCGCCACAGTGGACAACAAATACTGTGACGGACTGAACCATCACTGGGGCTGCTGGAGGAGCCTGAGGGCTAGCCTCCTTCCTAGACTATGGACCAATCCCTATTTGCCCTGTTTTGAGTCCTCATTTGCATGGCCAAGAGGACCTAGGTGAGGACTGGAGGATACTTTGCAGTTGACCAATAGGAAGGTGGTCGGTGCGTTAATCCAATAAACGAGATTCCTGTTTGAACTTACATACAGCCCGCCTGGTGTTTGTTCTGAGCTATCACCACTGAATACGAACGGCACATAGCTGTAGTTCGAATCCCAAATTATCGGATGTCCGAAATATCAGACGCTGCAGTCTAAAATCTAAGGAGTGCCGGGAGAGTGGAACCGAGCGAGCAAGGGGCTCGTTAGAAATACCATGTCTTAATCATTTTCCATGCTGGCTGTGGTGACTAGAATGCTTTTTTTTTTGTAACGATGCAAAGACAGGAGACTATGTATGAGCAACACAAGCCTCCTGCCCGCAACCCCCCCCCTACCCTTCGTAGCTGCAGGCAAATCATGCTGGGACTCCAGCTCACAACTACCATGTTGTCTATACCAGCACTATTAGAGTGGGGCAATGATGTAGCAGGGGACACCAATCACATACTTTGAGATTTGTCTCTCCATCCAGACTTGCAGTCGTCACATGGCATGAGCCATCCGATCTGTCTGAAGATAGCAGCACCAGATCAGCAGGAAAGGTCTCATCTTTGGCTACTCTAACAATATCACCTACCTAAAAGAAAAAAGAAAAAAGAAAAAACAAAAATGATAACAAGCGTACACAATGAAGGTAAAACTTGTGTCCCTGTGTCCCATTACACAGAGATCCACATACCCTGATGTTTTTTGATCTAGTCTTAACAAGGCCTCCACTACGAACAACATAAACCGGAGCTCCATTAACTTCATTGTCTGCTTTGTGTCGCAGCCAGTCTTCATAGCCCTGAAAATGCAGCAGAAGCAAAAGATATGTGAAGGCTTTGTCAAAACAAGCTACTATGCATTTTTCTCTGAGTGCTCATGTGGTTTCTAGGATGAGTGATATAGGAAGCCAAGAACATGACACAAGACCAATCATCGTGTAAGAAGATGCCTTGAACTACCTCGTTTAGAAAATGCAGCAGTCTTAGGTTCTTTGTCTTTCCTTAAGAGAGCATCTTTTGCATCTGTCTTAGGCCAAGTAAAGACAAAAATAAATTCTATCATTTAATCTGGTTTTCTACTTTATCTGTAGGGTTTCTCTAATCTGATACAAAAAATAACAAAACCGTGCTAAGAAGCGCTTCTCATTTGTCAGTGCGGTCAGGTGACCACGCTGACCAACAAGTGCTCAAAAAAACTCAAAATTGTGCATGGCTGCACTGGACGGCAGTATGGGGTGCAGATAGTACACTTGTAGGAGGTGAAGGACTGTTTGCCAAAAGGTAAGTATAACGGGAGGCAGATGGGGCCAGATTTGAGCAGGTAATTAAATTTTCCCAAAAACAAGGTAGGTTTAAACCGGTTAAAGCGTTTGTTTTTTTTTTTTAAACTTTCTGCCTATATCTACTGCTATCAAAAAAAACGGAGAGTTTAAAATCCCTTCAAGCACAGCACTGTGAAGGCTCTCCTCTAACAGCCTGAACTACTTCCCAGGGACCCCAAAAACCATGGCAGGGAGGGAGGCGGCAAGCAGGGGGGATGGACCTGCAGGCTTATTACAAGTGATCTCAGCGCCATTGCCAAAATCACTTTTACAAAACGAGCGGCGGTTTTCTCCGCTCTACATTTAGCCCTGCTTGCCTGAAGCAGGGCTAAATGTAGATAAAAACGACCCGCCCTGCACTGCATCAGGCGATCGGAATTTCACCCCTGTATCTCTATTGCAGATGTAGAATTGTTTTAAACGCTACTGAAGTCAGGTAGACCTTGTACTAACCACCTCCATTTTCATAGTCTTGCCTCTACATTCCTGTTATGGCAATTGTGCTGGGTGTCTTTTTAGGACTTTGCCTTCCAATAGACAACCGAAGTTAGACCCAATCGGGCTTTAATTCCCTGCATGCGAATGAGCAGGCAACTCAAGCACAGCAGCATTTTGTCTGGATCAAGGGTAAATCAGGAGAAAACCTCTGAATCATGTCATCTGTGAATGGATGGCAGTAATAAGTGTGGCTTTTCTTCTGTGTGACCTGCGGCTATAAAATCTCATGTACGTAGTTCTTACACAACAATTATCCCATCTCTCCATTTCATTAATAGAGGATGACCCAGGAAAATTATGGAAGGGACATTGTCCCCTTTAACGACCACAGACTTATTCCTTCAAAATGATCTGTCAAAGGTGTTAAAAAGAGGCCCCCATAGCAGCATTAACAATTTCTTCCAGGGCAGAATAGACACAAGACAAGATGAGGAAACAGAAGGCAGTCCAAATGGGCATGATCAAGTGAACAGGAAGAATGCTGAATAAGTTCAAACCCACATTTCATAGATGAGCCATGGCAACTGCTGATGTGTGGCTTTAATCATTAACACCTCTTAGGTTAACTAGACAAATCAGCGAGAGCAAGTAGCTGGAAGAGTTATAAAATAAAAAGTTGTATGGGGTCATGAAAACCAGTTTTTTTAGGTTATGAATACCTGTTTAATGGCGGTCACTGTAATTACAAAAAATAATGGAAGTCCGCTTGTCACTGGACTTGTTGGAGTATCGATCATAAGCTGCAAGTACAAAAAAATAGTTACCGATACATATTCATACTATTCTCAAATTTTACATTTGTTAACATGAAAACATTTATCAAGGTAATCTGAGATCATTGGACTTCATTATCCTATTAATGCTGCCAGTTCTGGCCTTTTGGATGCATTTAGGAAGATACACCAAACAAGTTACATCTGTGCTTGAAACTGCCTCTACAAGCAGAGTTCATTCATACTTTATAAGAATCTGAAGGGACCACTCTATTCTTAACAAATGTTCACTAAATAATGAGCCATACTTGTCCTACGAAAACACTTCTCTATAGATTTCCACACACTTCCACTAAGGCAATTCTCTAAGCAGTCACCTTTATGAGTGCATATCTTCTAATATATTCAGTATAACTTTTTACAATATTCAGAAATGTAAGCTGCTGTTCTCAAGAGCAGTAAAATGAGGTAAAACATACCAAGTGAACACTGTAGGCCCAATTCATAAAAATCTGGATGCTGGAAACTCCCATAACAACCGTTTTCTTTCCATTTTTACTTTATCACAAAAAAATAATTGGCTGCTACAGACTATGAAGGGGTTCCTTTTCTGCATTCTCTAAGGCAGTGTTTTTCAACCTTTTTTGTGCAAAGGCACACTTTTTTCATGAAAAAAATCACGAGGCACACCACCATTAGAAAATGTACCTCTGTGCCTATATTGACTATATATAAAGTAATTCTCTTGAATAGGAATCAAACACAAAGAAATTATTTTATAATTACTTTATTATGAAATAATAAAGTATTTTATAATTGTTCATATTTCTGTTCAATCCATGACTTAACTTCACACAAATACGTTTTAAATTCAAACTGTTGCACTCTTTACATTTAGTTCTGCCCTCTGCGGTTAGAATGAGTCACACTTTAATGATCACACATTGTTAACTCCTTCATGGCACACCCAGCATTACCACACAACCCCAAAAGCCCCCATGGCTTTGTGGGGTCTCACCAGGGTAGCAGATTTTGCCTTGTACACACATGCGATGACTCACCGGCCCAAGAGTGAGGAGGAGACTCAGCCCAAGTGATTCCGTCAGGTAACGAAGGGAAGGGGGAGGAGTCTATGTGCGTGACGTCACCGGACTCCTCCCTCCTTCCCTTCGTTACCCATCACGGACAACTACATCACCCGACTCCTCCCCCCTTCCCTTCGTTAGCCGACAGAGCCACTCGGGGAAGGGGGGAGGAGTCCGGTGACGTCGATGTCCGTGACGTCACCGGATCTCCGACGGAAGACCCGGAAGCCGGCGGAGAGGTGAGTAACTTTGATCGATCAAAATAATTTTGATCGATCAAAGAAATTAACGATTAATCGACGGCACACCAGACAATATCTCACGGCACACTAGTGTGCCACGGCACAGTGGTTGAAAAACGCTGCTCTAAGGTGCCCATTTATATTGATGGTACTGTATCATTAATTGCTTTGAGCTTAAAGTGAAGCAAAACTATTCATAATGGGTTCCTAATAAACCAAGTCTATATTCTCTGGGAGATTGGTGCAGCCTACATTTTTGTCTCCACTCACCTAAGGCTCAACAGGCTAATAACACTATAAAAACACATTAATTATAAAAAATGTACCAAACCACAATATTTACAGCATATGGCTTATAGACACAAGTTCTGTTAGAAACACTTTTACTGTGTGAAAAATCTGTATTGTTTAAGGGAAAGAGTCCAGTACAGTTATAGAAGATAACTGATGCCAGCTCCTTGTGTGTTTATGAAGCCACAAAGAACAATCTTTCTATTCACAATGCATTCATTTCCATCCATGTTCTCCCTTTACACACTTCTACTTTTATACAAGAATTAACCTTTTAGAAGTGACTTCCCATTTTTGCAACCTATTTATAAAGTAGCGGTTACTTTGTCTGTGCTTTCCTATTCCTAAATAGCTTCACTTCTGCAAAGTGGTCAAAACTAAAGTACTGTAGTAAATTTCATCGTAATAAGGATCAACCTGTATTAAAATTTTACCTCTAGGGACACTGTGAAAGAAGAAGAGATGACGTGACAGACCCTTAGACCTTTTGACTGCAGGGCTGTAGATGCGAAATGTTCCCTGTTATGTCAGGCCTTTAACTAAGGAAAAATAATTGTATTGTTGTGCCCTGATATGATATAGAAGTCACATATATGTGTAACTACTCAGACTGTAGCCTGCAGCTCAAAGAGTCATTTTAAGATCTAGAATGGGGCAAATGCCCCCTTGGGAATAGTGAACCAATTGGAGCAAAATCCCCAAAACCGTTCCGCCACACTTTCCGCTTGAAATTTACAAGTCAACCCATGATTGGGTGGCAAAGTACATAGTAAGGAGCATATTAAGGAGCCGTATCTATGGTATCAGTTTGAGAGTCTTCTGAGATCATACAAAATTCAGTAACAGGTTAATTTGACCTGCATTTGACCCACTCAAACAGCTTTTGCATTCCCATTAACTTATGGGAATGCAAAGCCCATTTAAAGCTAACAAAAGCCTGCTTACACAGGGCCTAACCACTTGGACTTTCCCTTTAAACACTAATAAGATTGTTACAATCCAACAGTGACAATGGCACAAGGCAGAACTTTCCTTGGAGTTATGGCCCTGGTTTACCACTATAGAAATCTGCTGGCGTGATTAGACAAATCAAGAGGAAACAATCTTATGGGTTAGGTACAAATATTTCATGCACGTGTCTATGAGGCCTAACACATCTCTTACCAGCACAAATGAATGATCACTTGTATAAGCTTAATTTTGTACAATAGTGCCAACTTACCTGAACAAGAAATATGATGAGAAAGTAGAAATTAGCTATTCTTCTAAATTGTTCAAACAAATTTTTTGGAACAAAATTCAACACTGTGTACTGTAAAGAAAGAGAAAATAGCGATAATGTAGAGATACAAAAACATGAGCTGAAATGAAAAACCTTGAGAGAAAGAAACAGCACAAACAACCACAAGTATCCATAAGGTCAAAAAGCCCTAATGTTTTTTTTTCTTTAAAGTGTCACTAAACTCAGGAGTTAGATCCTAAAAATGCATCCAAGTACTTAACCATCAACAAAATGCCATCAGGGGGGTATGGCCGATACTCAGCCTGGGGGGCCCGCCCGGGTCCCTTACATGACTAACAGCCACCGGTGAAGGGCGAGGAGGAGGAGGCCTGGCCCTAGCAGCGCAGGGCCCCAGCATTGCCACTCCAGCGGCTTTGAGACAAGCTAGAGCCCCATCAGCGACGCTGCTCGTCTGATGTCGGACTGGCCGGAAGTATCGTCACGTTGGTGACGTGACGTCACTTCTGGCCGGTCCGGCGGCAGACGAGGCCACGTGTGCAGGTAAGAGGAGCTAGGAAGGAAGGAAAGGGAGGGATGCAGCCCTGACCAGCCCACCTGAGACCCCTTCAGAGCCCACCATAGACAGTCTCAGATGGGCTGTGCAGCATCTCTGCAGGGTCACTCTCAGGTGGGTCCTGTGTCCAGCGCGTCACCAAGCCCTGCGCCCAGCACGTCACTAAGCCCTGCGTCCAGCGCGTCACTAAGCCCTGCGTCCAGCGCGTCACTAAGCCCTGCGTCAAGCGGGGCTCTGCCTAAAGGGCCCCAAAATTTCTGATGGCTGCCCTGCCTGTGATAAGGTGCCCATACATCTTGCGATTATCGTCGCACATCTTTTGTCGAACCAGCATGCTAGAAAACCCGCCGAGAATCATACGATTCTCAGCGGGTTTCTAGCCTGCTCGTATGACAACTGCAGAACGGGCCGTTGTGCGCACGCACACACTGCCTGTTCAGCATTGCGGTCATTCGAAGCCCGCCCCTCAGCGGGGCGGGCTTTCGATGATCGCAAGTACAATCTGCCTGTCCAAGATGGGCAGATCGTACGAGCTTTTAATAAGCTTACGACTATCGCAAGACAAAAGTCTTGTGATGGCCGTAAGGTGTATGGGCACCTTAAGACTACAATCTCATGTTTAGTTTACTGATTTGTATTGAGACTGTAGTCCATCACAGGAGTGAGCTTGAGAGGTGGCTACTTTACAACACAAGGAAGGACAGTGTCAGCATGACTTCAGAGATTTGAGGATCTACAGCTGAGTGATACAAATAAGGTAGAGTAGAGTTTTATTAATAATTGGGGTACTTGAATACATTTTTAAGATTTAAAGTGACATTAGAGGATAAAAAAAAATTCCCTCCCCCCATGTTAATGTTAGCACTTACCTTAAATGATGTCTCTTAATCCGATCTTCCTCTTCTTTCCCCATGTTTTCATCTGTCCCTCCAGCGGTGCGGCGGCTCTCCGATCCAGCGCTGACTCCTCTCTGCTTACAGGCACTTCCAATTCAGCGGTGTCTGCAGGCGGGTGCACGTGTCCATAGACTTACCTTGCGTCTCTGCTCGTCTCCCGGCCGAGAATCCAAACTGTGCATGCGCCCGCTCCAAGATCCTTTGCGGCCGCACGAACAGTTCCGGACTCTCGCCGCGGGAGCGCGCAGCGATAATGAGGTCAGTCTAAACCGCTGTATAAGCAGGTTTGGTTTTTTTTTTACGTTTTTGCCTATATCTACTGCTTGTCAGCAGTAGATATAGGCAAAAAAACGGGAGGCTTTAGAACCCCTTTAACTCCTGAGTTTATTTTTACTTTAATAAAACCTTTAGCAAAACCTTTTTTTGTTGTCAGTGGCAGCTTATGATCTTTGACTTCTTACACTTAACTGACTGACTCCTGAATTCTACATTCATTTGCCTTTTTTGGAAATACTATTACTTTATGATGCTCACTCCTGTAACCCCATTCTAAATGTCAGATATTTCAGTATCTACAGCCGAGTGATAAATAAAATATATTTTTGTTAATAGTTAGGGTACTTGAATGCATTTTTAGGATTTAACTCCTGAGTATACAGTCACTTTAAGGGACCGTTCACACTAATGCACCGGTACCGCCAATGCAGCTACTGTGTGTTACAGGGCGGCAGGTGCTTTGCCTTGCCATTCATTTAAATGGCACCCCAAACGCACCTTCCGGCCGCAATGTGCTCAACCGTGCCGCAATAACGAGCGTTGCGGCTGAAAAAAGAAGGCATTGCCATGAAAGGGCCCATAACTCGACTGCAAATGGTAAGTAAAATTTTTCTGCCACATTAACAAGCTTCGAAACCAAGAATTCTGAGCAATATTTACACCATGAGGTATTCATATAATTCACAAAGTATCAATATAACAGTCAGCCACTTGTAATCTATATAAAACCTCACAAATCCAGGAAAACTGATATATTGCAGCATTCTCTATGAGAGAACCTACCCAAGTCAGCCATTATAGCTGCACAGGGATGTCCAGTAAGAAACAGCATGTCGTCTATACAAATAATACTATTTGCTTATTCGATCGCTAGACAATATGCAGTAAAACAACTGGATTACTCTCCAGCCAACAAAAACAGAAGCATCCCTCTGCACTGCACGTGACAGTATTTTCTTATCTGTGCTTGAAAAATGGAAGGACAGCCTCAGTCAATAAGCCACATAGGTGAATCACTTAGATCCCAATTAAGCAAATCCTCTTCTTGGTTTGGCAATTTAGCTTTTTATGCCCCCTTTCTCCAGCTTGCTCATTGGACCTTGAATTAACATCACCACCTTTGTCCAGTGAGCTGACCAAGGAAGCAATTGCCTGGGGTAGCATGTAATGAGTTTCTTAAATATGTACTTGCTGAAAACAATGCTCACACATAGTTTAAATGTGGGGCAGCACACATCTACGTGTAAAAATAAGATTTAAACCAGGGGTGCCCAAAAGGTCAATTGTAAACCTAATGTTGGTAGATCGCAATTTGGTGTTAGTTGCCCTGTTAATCTGGAAGCTCAGCTGCTGCTGCTGACCGGGTGCAGTTCGCGGTGTTGGTCGGCAGGTGGCGCTCTTTCCCCTGACCAGTCTCTGACACCGGAAGCTGCAGCGCACAAGGCTCTGCACCCAACTACTCAGCGGTGGTCTCTGCGCTGGACCATGGGGCCACACATTGGGAACAGGCCCAGGCCAGGTAAGTGGTGTTCTTTATCAGAGGGAGGGGGCATTGTGTACCGCAGCCTAGGTTATCTCTACCCCCTGTACACAGCCATACAAAACAAACATGTCCATAGACAGCTGCTTGTGTATTGCATGTGTCTGCATAATCTTATATTATGGTAGGCATTGGTTAGATTGGCCATTGCAGGTAATAGTCCTATAGTTTATCTCTCCTCTGATAAAGAGTGCTAGGTCTGACTAAGGACCAGTTCACACTAGTACAGTGCGTTCATTGCACACTCCCGTAGGATGAACGCACAGTACAGCACAATCGCACCTGTTCTGGTGAGGGAGGTGTGTTTTGGTGCCATTCCTTAGTAGATTTCATTGAGCTGGTCATTTGAAAAGTAGATTTTAACACAAAAAATTGTGGGCACCCCTGATTTAAACCTTCCGATTCAGTGCAGCTGAGCTGCAAGGGTTCTTTTTTTTCCTCTCTACACTCACACTTAGTGCAGTAAACCTCAGTCCACAGAAAAGGAAGGTCTTCTCAGCTCTATGTGATGCTTTGCTTCCACACATCTGCTGAGCAACACAGTCCACTAAATGACAGGCGTTCCGTGAAAACAAGTGTGTGGTATTGCTTCTCAAAGAAACTTGTTGTGGCGTGGCCTCCGGGAACTGCACGCTATAACACTCTCTAACATGAACACAAGATGGACATTAAAGCTTGTTCACACCATGTCCAGACCAGAACAGTTTTTGGCCGCACCTGAAATGCATCCCACTGTATTCATATGGTATTTCTGGGCTCTGTTCACACCAGTGCAGTCTGTTCCGGAGGCTGCGTGCACTATTTTTCTGGTCTGGAACGTATGCAAATGCATAAAAACGCATGCAAACGTACTGCAATGCACTGGATGCACCTGAAAGCCCATTCTACGCTAAACATTTAAAAAACCCGGACCGGAACGTGTCAAAAACTTGTCAGGAAAATGGTGTGAACCTGGTCTAAAGAAGAGATGAACACTAGAATCGGTTTTCTAATAAAGCCAGGCAGAGGGCAAAGGACTAGTCACCAGTATTGTCTGTGGTCTCCCTGCAGCTGATCTTTCCCCATTACTGCCTTATAATGCCTTGTTCTGCACTGTCTCTGTGCAGAGGCAACCATCCTGGTAGATGCAGGGCTTTGCGTCCTCATGTCAGAGTCTCCACAGTAAGCAGCAGTGTAGTGACATCAACAGATCCCACTCCAAATCTGGTGACTAGCATCTACAGAGGACATTGCCTTAAGCTGCATTCGCACCTAGACGACATTTTAGTTTTTTTGCAAATTTTTACACACATTTTATGCACATACATTAAGTCGCACGTTTTTGCAAAAAGATTGTGACACATTGATGTAAATTGTCAGTCATAAAAAGCCATACCTGAAAATAAAAGGGACAAGT
>NW_017307271.1:278852-308174 GCF_000935625.1 Nanorana parkeri | reverse complement strand
TGTGAAATTACCCCACCACTTGATACCTTCTTCCATGCCCTAGGTTGTTCTGTCAAACCCCAGTGCTTCTAGGTATTGAGAAACATAAGAGCTGCTGGGAAAAGTGATGGGGTCTTTTAAGATTTCAGAAAAAGATTTTTATAACGAATCGTGTCCTTGTTGGCCCTCAGGCATATACTTCCAAAATGCCAACAGTAAACTTTACCACTGCTCTCAAACCCTCACCTAACTCACAAACCACTGCAACATTTCCACAAAGGTGAACTCATTCATGGAAAGTTTTGTTCGTTGGTGGCTACAAGAATGGAGGCTAGTCCTGAATAAATGGGCATCTTTACAAAACATCAAAATATTATATATTAGTGGTAACTTCTTCCACAGCAGAAAGCGCGAATACTGCAGGAAATGTCCAATCACGCATTCCAACGGTCTCTTAGAGTCCGTTCACACTCTCTATGAATGGCACCCTAAGCGCACCTCACGCCCGCAGTGCTATCATCCGTCTGGTATAGCAAACAACAACTGAAAAATTAGTGCGTACTATTTTTTACAATCGCACCACAACGCGCAGTATTTGTGATCAAATAAATGGCACGCAACGCAACTCCCGCACTGTCACACAGCAGGTGCACTGTGAGGTACTGTGTGTTAATTGCATGGAACCGAGAAATTACTGCACAGCGCACCTCCTGTGTGATTACAGTGCGGGAGGTGCGTTGCGTGCCATTCATTTGACCACAAATACCGTACGTTGGTGTGCAGCTGAAAAAATTAGTAGAAAATAGTATGCACTATTTTTTCAATTGCACAGCAACGCACGGTATTTGCTATACTGCACGGACGATTGAACTGGGCGTGTGAGGTGCGTTTGGGGTGCCATTCAAATGAATGGCATGCAACACATCCTGCACTGACAATCGCACGCAATGTGTGCTGTGCGGTACCATGCAATTAACGCATAGAGATAGCGTGAACGGGCCCTGAGGCAGCAATAACAGTCATTAAGTCCGAAGCATTTAATGTGCTGCAGGCCGGTATAACTCACTAAGGGCTCAGTCACACTAGATGCAGTGTGTTCCAGCCCGATTTTGGCCGGAACGCACTGCCTCGCATTGCGGCCGCCTCACTTTTTAATGGACTGGAAGGGGCGTGGCGGGCCATTCAAGTGAATGGCGCCGTAGCCACGCCCTCCGGCCGCAATGCGATCCGCCGCACAGGATCGCAAGGCACATTGTGCATGCGGTCCGAACCTGTGCGGTGCGATCAAAATGCTAGAAGCACTATTTTGATCGCATTGCACGGGGCCGGACCGCAGGCACAGTGTGCCTTGCAAATGGCCCGCCACGCCCCCTCCTTCCCCACTAAAAAGTGAGCCGGCTGCAATGCGAGGCAGTGCGTTCCGGCCAAAATCGGGCCGGAACGCACTGCATCTAGTGTGACTGAGCCCTTACTGTTACACATTTTTGCACTGAGCAAGAGTTGCTCTCAGCAGGCATCAGGTATATGCACCATGACCCCCCTTTAACACCTATGTGATCAAAGCTTGAAGGTAAAGGATGTTGCTATTTACAAACATACAAGCGAATAAGGAGTCATGACAAAATGTCCTTACAAAACCACCTAAAAACTTTGCACTGTATCTGTGTAAGATGTAACACCATCTTATTTCTTCAACTTCCATCAGAATCATTGTTTCTGCTAAAAGAATAAGTATTTAAGGTAAATAAGCAAACTTGCTATCTCAGCATTCTTGTACAGATTCAAAAAAAATTGAAGGTATGGAATCAGGAGACTCTATAAATGGTGAACTGATTGTGGTTATTTACAGGACTGAACCTGCACACACTAATGACTCATCTATCTAAGCCATCCAGATTTTTACTAAGTCTCCAGTCTTAGGACCTAATCCTCACAAATGCTAACTATCTAAACAGCTTTTACAGTCCGACATAAAACACTGGTTAGGAATTTCTATCCCACAGCCAAGAAAATGAATATTGAACCAAGAAGCTTATCTACAACATGTTATTGGAAATGCATGCACGTGAATACGAACAGAGTACCTACCTTAGATGATATAATCCTGTTGTCTGCAAATTTCTGTGGAACATAATGGCCATGTTGAGGGAACCTGTTCGCAACATATACCGTCCGTGTTTCACTGTGATTTGGAGGGTCAAATCCCTTTAAGAGAAAAATACCATTCTTAAGTGTATTATTCAAAGACCATCAAACCAGGATGAACAGTATCAGCTCTGAAATGCTAAGGACTAGACTGTCCACTTTACACTTTTAAATTGCAACTATGTATAAAGTGCGTAAGGGTGTGGGCTAGTAAGAAGCTTGGTCATTGTTTCTCTTGGGATCTCTAATCCCCGCCCCTACCATTCAACAATCCAATGCAACAACCTCTGTGGTCAATAGATAATATGGCAAAAACGACGATTCCGCCTATTGTGCCGCACATGTTACATATTGCCGCTGTCGCAGTGAGAGCAGTAATTTTAGGGCCATCAATCACTAAACTGATGAGCGTTAAAAGCTTTTAAAGCGTTGCCTATGGCCAATTTTGGGTGTGGTCGTTTTCTGCGATTTCGCAGGCAATTTTAAAGCTTGACATGTTTGGTGTCTATTTACCCGACGTGACCCCGTCTTTTATGTTTTACCAAAAAATTGGGTAATAAGTGTTTCATAACATTTCCTAGGGAAACAGGTTTTGTTTTTTAAATTTAGGGTACTTTTTTTGTTATATAGTAAAATAAATACCCCAGTGGTGATTAAATACCAGCAAAATAAAGCTCCATCAGGCCCCAAAAAATGGTATAAAATTTCTTTCAGTGCAGCGTTGCATGACGGAATAAACGCCAAAGTACTGCAGCGCTGAGCACTGAAAAATGGCCTGGCCAGGAAAGGGGTGTAACACCCTGGTCAGAAAGTGGTTAAGCCCCTTGGTGGATTTTATTTTCTCCTGCAGTTTGACCATAGACATTTTATCTAGGTCCTTAGTTCTCAACTGGTGGGTCATGACCCAAAAGTGGGTCACGACCCCGTGTTCAGTGGGTCGCTGCCTGCCTTCCACTGTACTAGGTGAGAGGCTCCTCTGCTCGCCACCCCCCCTTAGAGTAACACTGTCAGTTCTGTCACCAAGCAACCATTTAAAATATGATGCCCAACGCCGAGTGTCAGCTTGAGGTAGGGTGGGCTGGGGGTATGGCTGTGAGGGAACTCCAGCTATACATGCATCCCTTACAGCTCCCTTGCATGTCCTGTAGAGGGGCCTGGACCAGAATGATGTCACATTGTGGCTCCTGTCACCTCTACAGGGCACACAAGGAAGCTGTACAAGCAATGCACATATGGATGGAGCACTATCACAACACAGCAGACCACACTGGACCCCAGTGTGTATATGTGTGAATATCTGCAAGTGTGTGAGATTGTGTATGTATGTCAGTGTTTTTGAGGGCCTGTTCACACTAGTACAGTACATTAAATCGCAAAGACATGGTGCATTCTGGTGTGGGAGGTGTGTTGGGTTGCCATTCATTTGAATGGTCCCCCAAACGCACCTCCCACCCACCGTTCGTACGCCCGCATTGGAATGTGCGGTACCCTACTGCCGTGCGTTCCATTGCAGTGCTTGGGTCACGACTTAATGACTAAGGACAAATGTGGTTACACAGGTTGAGAACCATTGATCTAGGTTATCACAGGCATTGAAATCCTGCAGGATCAGGAGTTGGAATGAGGGACCCACGGACTGGGAAGTGCTGTAGGTGGAGACTGGGAAGCAGACAGCCCCTGTGTCTTCATTGGGGAACATAAAGCCACAAATTAGTAGTAGAAAACAGTACACAACTCGTTGCAGGAAGAATGTTCAAATCTCTCTGCTTATTAAATCACACTTTGCCCCTGCAATCAAACTGAGCCTACAAACATAACATTAAAAAAAAATATGGCTCTTTCTATGGTATTTACCACACCTACAGTGAGCAGGCAGAGAAGGCCGCTCCCCTGAACAGGAAGTTAGCTCCCTGTATGAGTGTCAATGCTGCATTTAATGATGGATTACAGGCTACATGGGAAATCTGCACAAGAAGCACTAAACTACTTTTGCTATCGGAGGTGAATGCAGCATTACATTTTACTTTTGTCTATGGCTGGAGTGGGGCTTTAAATAACCATCAGGCTTTTACTAAGCTCTATGTTTGCAGAGTGTTACCCACAATTTATGTCTTAATAACATGTGGCACTAAGACAGGAAGTGAGGCAATCTCTTCAACCTGAAGACAGACATAGATAAAAGCCAGATAGATATTCTAAAGCTGGCCTTTGAGCTGAAGGGGTGGGAGGCTGTTGACAAGGTCACCTATGGAGTGAATTTTGAACAGTTCCTCAGGAACCAGCTCAATTCTTTCTACTTTAACCCTTTCGCTGCCAAAGACGTACAGCATACGGAGCTACAAAAGTGCTTCCAGCTGGCCAGCTCAGTATGCCGTACGGACCTGGCATTTAAATTAATAGCTGTTATCAGCGGCTCATCTTGAGTCTCTCGTCCCTCCCTGGAGCCATCCCAGGGAGGGATGAGAGACTCCATGGATCCCCGCTGCTTGTAGGGTCTGTGGCAGCAGGGATCCGTAAAAAAATCACCGGCGGGGGAGTCGCGGGAACGAGCGGCGGCTAGCCGCAATTCAGGATGGCCGAGCGGTGTTCCGATCCGAGCCGCTGTCATCCTGTCAGTTTTTGGACTGGATTCCTGTCAGAATCTGTGATTCCTGACTAAGAAGCCTGGCTCAGTATTTGCATTCTGGAAAGCCCATTTGACATGGAGGCACCAGGAGGTGCCTGCTATGTGAAAGCATTGGCATTTCTGCCAACATAAATGGTACATCAAGTGTACTTTATAACCATTCCTGGGTAGTATTTCTTTATTATCAAATGAAAACAATTTGCATCAAAATGTGCAGAGCTTCACAATGTAGACACCCGCTTACATACAATTTAAAAGGAGCACGGCCCGTTCACACTAGACACAGTGCGTTCCGGCCCGATTGTGGCCGGAACGCACTGGATCATTTTGTTGGGGGAGCAGGAGCGTTGCGGCGGTGCATTGAAGTCAATGGCACTGCAGCCAGGCCCCCCGCAGTGCAATCGCCCGCACCCGAGTCCAGTCCGCTGCATGCACTATTTTTGCAGATCACACTGGACCGGAACGCAGGCACTAATGTGCCACGAGTTTGGGTGCTGGCGATCGCACTGCTGGCAGGGGGGTGTTACGGGGGGGCGCTTGTCCATTGACTTGCACTGACACGCCCCTTCTCACCCCTAAACGCAGGGAGCCGGCCGGGTTGCTTTTCAGAGGCTAAACGCTCTGGAATGCACTCTTTGGTGTGAACATTCTGCATTTGACAATAAAATCATATTTAATCCTGATGAAGGTTCTGCTGAAGTAGCGAAATATGAGAGATATATTGGGGGAATTAAATGAAGGCTTAGTGCAACTTTTCCGGTGGTATGGACCTTTGAAAGGTCTGCGCCAAATTCAGAGAACCCCAGTTTTTGTAGCTTTATTGACACTTGCAATAGATTCAGGTAGTTCTTAATTGCACCAATTTGTCGATAATTGAAGCAGAACTAAAACCTCCTATCCCTAAGGGCTAGTTCACACCAGAACTGTGTGCGCCTGCGCAGCTGCAGTGTGATGCGTTTTGCAGTGATTTCACCACTTATTTTGATTTTTTTTTTGCTTAAAATGGGATTTCGGGTGAGTTCCAGTGCGTTTGCGATGCACCCCAAAGCAGCTAAAAAGGGCAAGCAGTATTTTTTCTGACTGCATCAGAACGGACTGAACTGGTGTGAACAGAGCACCAGAAATCCCATAGGAAAGCTTTGCAATGCATTTTGGATGCAGCTGCCAAACTGAACGGACTGCATCTGGTGCGAACTAACCCATACAGCCAAGGAAGGTGCCATCTTAGCCTTTATTTGGGGAGCATTTGCCATGGTGCTGCAGCTATGATCATGATGTGAGCCAGCAACCTAGCCCCTTTGCTTACAGTCAGCTGTCAACCATCAATCTCCGAGGTAGCAGCTAACAGAATGCTATAGCCACAGTGGGACATTTGTACATCCATGCTGTTAATAAGCAGATACGGACCTGAAGGAGAACTTTCTTCTTCAGGTCCCTCCTCTGCTGACTAGGGCTGCAACAACGAATCAATTAAATTGATAATAATCAATGAGAATAGTTGGCAACTATACTCATTATCGGTTAGTTGGGGGGGAAGGGAGGGAGGGAGAGATAGAGAGCGCGAGAGAGATATTTTTTTAATGCAACCAATCGATTAGTTAAAAAAAATTAAATCGGGCAACTAAATCGATGATGAAAATAATTGTTAGCTGCAGCCCTACTGCTGACTGACAGTAGGCGGGTGCAATTTGAAATGGCCAATAGCAGGCTGGGTACTGCTCCCAGCTACTGCCTGCTTTGTTTAAAATTATCTGATTTAGCAGGCATCTGTCATTCCCCAGCTAAAACTATTGAAGTGTTAAGGTGACACTAGGGGTCTAATGGAACCCTAAAGCCACCTTAAAGAGAACCTTTCATCTAAAATGTGCTATCACATAGGGGGCTTGTGAGCGCCACCATGTGATAGCAATGAAGTTAAAAAAATAAAGTTAAATTAAATAAAAATACCAAAAAAAAATGTTAAGTCCCCTGCACGCATGCTAACACAAGTCGGGTGCCCCTACATACGAAAACGACGATTGTGCTACACGTCAGCTATCACCGCATGCTCCAATTAAAACTGTACAATTACAATTGTCGTTGAAAATAACGTTTTGCCAGTTAAAAAAAAAAAAAACCTGGCTCCTAACTATTTTAGCATACGTAATTACAGGTTCTCTACCTTTTACAGTCTATTTGCACAATTGGCTTTAAATTCATCAACTACGTAAAGGGAGGGCCTACCTGGTTGCATTTAAAATGGTTGTATGGCTATTCTAAGCTGTGTATTATTGGTCATTGCGAGACTCTTATTCTTTTGGAAATAAACCAGCCGATAACCGTAACACAAACAGCAACAGTTTCAAAATACTGTACCATAAGCCACAGCTTCCTTCCTTCAGAAATATCACTGACGCTTCAATATAGAAAACATTCAAGTCCAGTCATGTATTCATTAGAAAATCAATAAATGTATTTTAAAATCTTAGCAGTATAATAGTATGAAATATGCATTTAAATCATCTTGCCGCAATCCAATAAGCAGCAAAAATCAAAGAG
This sequence comes from Nanorana parkeri, assembly GCF_000935625.1. Taxonomy (NCBI): domain Eukaryota; kingdom Metazoa; phylum Chordata; class Amphibia; order Anura; family Dicroglossidae; genus Nanorana; species Nanorana parkeri. The sequence goes on along the minus strand of NW_017307271.1, from coordinate 300,886 downwards.
CAGTAGTGTCTGTACAATCCGGCTCTAGTGCACCGTACAATGCTGGAAATATTACATGATTTCATGCAATAAGAATTGGAGGTGACGGTGTTTAGGCAGGTTACAGGAAGAGGAAGAAATTATGCTTTTCCACACTCCAATGAGCAGGCAGGGGACTAGAAAGCTACAGAAGAAAAACTGATGTCACCCTCCTAACTATGCAGCCAGACAGTAATAAATGAATCCCAAGAGTACCAGATTTTTCAGTTGAAGGCCAGGAGAAGAGACTAGTGAGATCTGCCTCTAAAACACGGCGTTCAGGCTATACAAATATAAACAGTACAATAAAGATGTAGGAAAACTGCAATAAAAAATGTGTGAAGTTACCACTGCCCACACATAGCAATCTAACTACATAATAAAGTAAACTCCCAGTTATCCGGTACCTATGGGGATTGGTAGATGCGAACACGCACACACACACTCTCTTATCTGCAAGCTAGATTTTGCTATTGGCTATTTCAAATTGGAATAGCCAATAGCAGGCTGGCTATTGCACATACCCACTGCCAGTTGTTTACCTGCCAGGTGAGGAATCTAGCCTTCGGCCGCAGCAAGATGTAATCAGAGAATTTCATTAGCAATTAGATACAATTGCCAACATTGCTAACAAAATGTTTTAGTGTGCACATGTCTATCAAGCAACTGGCAAAAAAAAAACATTGAGGACATATAACCTCGATTTTTTGTTCTGGTTGCTTTAGGCCTGGTTCACACCTGTACGTTTTGTAGCGCGTTCAACGCTCTACGAACGCTCTACAAAACGCTCAAACATGAAAATCCCATTGTTTTCTATGGGTATGGTTCACAAATAGCGGTAAAAACGCGTGCCACAAAACGCGCATATTTGATATGCCTAGGTGTGAACAGAGCCTTAGAGTTCTGGTTGCATGAATGTTGGATAATGGGGAGTTTACTGTGTATATGTAACAATCATGTAGTGTAACGGTCCACTTATACAATTTATTCAATGTATACACCAATCAGGTAGACCCTCATGATACATAATTGCCAGTAAACTACAGGAGATTGCGCAGTCTTCTTTAAGGCTGGGTTCACACCTAGGCGTATCGAATATGCGCATTTCCGAGGGCTACTTGGCTGTATCCCAATGGAAGCTCGCGACAAAAACGCCCCAAAGAACCTCCTGTACTTCTTTGGGCGTAGGACGTTTTGTAGCGCGTTCATACGGCCTGTAATACGCCCAGGTGTGAACCATATCCATAGGAAATAGTGGGATTTCGGTGTTTGAGCGTTTTGCAGAGCGTTCGAACGCGCTACAAAACGCCCAGGTGTGAACCGGGCCTTAAACGACTTATACATATATTATACATATATCCCAATTTACGCAGTCAATATTTCATGCAACCTCATCCACATTTATAAAAGCTTTTAGCCAACCCTTTAGAATTCTGTAAAAATTGAATCTAAGCTAAGTGGATCTTAAACCTGTAACAGCGCTAATCTCAGATCTGGCAAATCTAAATACAAATCAAAAGTAGTTTAACCTCACCATTCTGAGGTATGTTTTGCAGCTAAGAGGCAGATATTCGATATTGAATTATATCAGATGCAAAGTATGATGCGAGCACAAGGGGAGTGCATCCCCGATTTTGGAGGAATGTCCCTAAGTGGCTGAACAGTAAGCAGTGCGTTCCGGTCCGATTCTGTCCGGAAGGCACTGCCTCGCGTTGCGGCCAGCTCACTTTTTTTGCAGGCCTGGAGGGTCATTGAAGTGAATGGCACCGTAGCCACGCCCTCCGGCCGCAATGCGATCACCCACATGGGATCGCAAGGCACATTGTGCCTGCAGTGGGGTCTGGTGCGGTACGATCAAAATGCTGCAAGCACTATTTTGTTCGCACCGCATCAGACCGCACTGCAGGCACAATGTGCCTTGCGATCCGGTGCGGGCGATCGCATTGCGGCCGGAGGGCGTGGCTGCGGTGCTCTTCACTTCAATGGCCCACCACGCTCCCTCCAGCCCGGCAAAAAAGTGAGCCGGCCGCAATGCGAGGCAGTGCGTTCCGGCCAGAATCGGACCGGAACGCACTGCTTATGGTGTGAACTAACCCTAAAAGGTGTGCCAATGTATTTCGATAAAATACATTGCAGCTTACCAGTCCTTCGATGTGGTGGCTGAATTAGTTTTCATTTTTCAGCAAGTACAGAGAATACCTGTTGATCTTGTCAGAAATGCAGTGTCCTTATCACTTTGAGGGCCCATTCCCATTAGCTACTGTGCTTCATTGCTCAGCAGCTGTGTCCAGCACATCGCACTGTGTACTTTTTTTTGTGACATTGTGACACTTGTGACATTTCATTAAGTTCAATGGGCACGGCGTGGCGGATGGCGGTTGTAGTGTCCCATTCCACTGCGCTGAAAAAAAGTATTGCACTATGACTGTACACCTACGAATGAAGAACACATGGTGGGATCAACAGCACCTCCACATGCTGGTCAGAGGAAGCTGGTGGTTTTTAAACCTTACCACACCAGTGAGGAGCATATGAAGTAAAGAGGAAATGTCAAACTGTCAAAGAACTATCACAGAGATCTACCTATACCTGACGTTCAGCTGTAAGTTACTCAGTACCCTGTTAGAGACTTTTTGCAAACAGTGAAATGCACAGTTCAAACGCCTACATGGGAACGGTTTTACCTGTTCAATGTTTTACCTGTTCAAGTTTTAGTAATTTAGTCCAGGCAAACCAACCATTTACAATGCCATCCCAGACAGCACAGCCAGGTTGGTGATCTTGTTTTTTTTCTTCTACCGCCTGATCACTGCACTGTCTGGACAATGAATCAGCAGCTGCAGCCTAGCGAGATCATCTCTCTTCCCTCTACTCCTGTTAGCATTTTCCTTGTTGGCACATCTACATGCAGCAGACCCAGAGACAGATTCATGAACTTACACAAGCGGTCTTTAAAAATGCATTTAATTCAGGGATGGACGAAGTAATATGAAATTCAGGAGCAAGAATGTCCTATGCAGCAGCCAGCAGGATTTTGTTTTCTTAGGAGTCAGTGCTATTGACAATAACTAGAGAAAAACTCCAAGGTTAGGCTGGCCATTCACTACTCTAGAGCAATATATAAAAAAAATAGAGCAGATTCCTCCATCAACACTACCAGCATGTTGAGCCAGGAATCTCAGCCACTGTCAGTATGCCCAAACAGGACCGACGGCTCATTGTCCCATGTATACCTCTAGTATAAACTCACTCCACGTGACAGTGCTGTAACTATCATCCATTGGCCTTTCTGATCAACCAAAGCTTCAACAATTTCTGGTAGTGTCAAAGTTTACCCACTCCCCCCCCCATTCCAGACTGGCACATACCTATTGTGGGTTTACTTCCTGATCTGTAGAAATGTAAATGAGGGTGTGCTATCAGGAAGTGCCAACGCTTTGGGTGACCGGAAGAGAATTAGACTAGGGGCACAAACAAGGTACAGCGCCTCTAGGTGCCTTTACTTGACTAACATTAACAAGAAAAACCCACAGTGTTGTTTTTACAGACGTTTGCATGATAGTTTAATTATGGGTCGCCCATTGTGGATTTTTCAGAACCGATATGGATAATGGGCCACACCGATGTCAGGTGCCTATATTTTTTTACATTTAGCTGCGCCAGTCACCCATCAGTTGACCCCTACTGAGCCTCTGCTGACCCCCCTGCCCCATTCCATCTGCCGGCGGCAGGATTCTGCAGCCGGCAGCTGACAGTAGACAGAAGATTTGCAATAGCAGGCAGGCTATTGAACCTGCCAACTGCCTGCACTCTCCTTCAGGTCCACTTCTCTGATGATTGACAGCAGTTGGGTACAATAGCCAGCCTGCTATTGCAATTTAAAATAGCCAATAGCAGGCTGGCTATTGCTTCCCTGCCATCTGTTGTTTTTTTTTGCATTCTGCTGTCAGAATACCCAGACAGAGCCAGCAGCTCATTGGCTGCCACCTCTGTTCCTAGAGTTTCTGACCGGCTCCTTCGATCAGCTGTTAGAGGGATGCTGCCCAGAGAGCGGATTTCGGCCAGTTCTTCAAGAACCAGATGAAATTTGCACAGTGTTTATTAATATCGTTAAATTACCAGATGCCAATAATTAAAAGATTTGGGAATATCCACCCCGATTATCAGCAGACAAGATAAAAGTTTCACAGCTATTTACAAACCTGTAAAAATTCAACCAGTAAAATATTCATGGTGCTCACAAAATGCAATCGCAGGGTCTCCTAGACAGACTGCCACAAATATTGAGACTCATTTGCTATTTTCCTTAATGTGCCGTTTTCAGCCCTGGTTATTGCTCAGTTCTGCAGGCAGAAATTGTGCCAGTGTATGCTGCTGTCACATAGTATTAGCTTGTGATTAAGTAAGCAATAAGACTACAAGTCTGATTAAATTTTGCTTTGAAAGATCATAAAATAGCAGATGCAAATATTGGGAGCAGAACTAGTTGTATCTGTAAAGTCAGACAAAAAAAAATCTAAATCTCCGATTTTAATTTTCAAAATATACATTTTTAGATACAAAATATACATTTTTTTCTTTTGACTCTTTTCAAGAACTGCATTTAATAAAAATAAAAAAAAAGCCCATCTAACATCACTGTTGACAGGTGGTTATGAAAGTAACCAAATGAGCGATGGTCAATTTAAAAGCAGAATTTACCCAACAAGGTACCTTTAAAAACTAAGAGCACACAGGAACTCTCATACACACATGCACGAACAAAGGATGAACTTGATGGACCTGTGTCTTTATTCAACCTCAAATACTATGTAATCTGCAGGAACTTCTAAGAAAAGATCTTGCCTTATGATCACACGTTGATGCAACTCGTGGCACAGTCAGTATAGGAGTGTATTCTAAAACAGCCATAAAACTGTTACGGCAATCATAAAACAAAGTACTGAAGCTAGACAGACAAGCATGCAGCAAGCCTTGGGGAGGAAAGATATTGATGAAATCACATATTTCATATATATGGGGCAGACCATTTATGAACAGATACTGAGGAACAAACATTCTATGCCGTCTACTGCTCAATGATATTTTTAAAAGTAATTTGTCAAATAGATAAGCCATAGCAAATATGCAGTGAAATAAACATGTAGGCTGCCATTGCTGAAGATGAAAGCTGCCTGGCGGGCTGGCATGCTAATTCTCAGCCTTCAATAGTTTCTGGGCCATTAAAGCTAAAACAAAACTACAGGCAGAAGTCAAAACTCCCGATTGTTCCAGGTCAGTAACTCAAAGCTAACTCAAAGTAACTAAAACCAAAGGATCAGCAAAGCACTAAAATACAGTAAGCATGCATTACTTTTCTCATCATCGCACTGGAACAGAATGGATCGCAGCAGTGTTAAAGTAGTATTAAGGTCTGGGCATGTTTACCTTATTGCATTCTCTGCATTAGGGTAAAAATGGCCCAGCACCTTTTTTTCTCCCCCAGTACCCCCCAGACTTGCCTGTCAGCTACGCTCGTCCCAGCCGCCGGTCCCAAAGCGATTCTCCATTCCCCGAACTTCCAGGTTGCGGGGCGAGGATACTGATGGCAGAGAAGCCACAGGCTCCTTCTGCCATCAAAGAGAGAAGGGGCGTGGCCTGCCACAGAGCTGTGTGTGTCTATGGACGCACACAGCCACTGCGGGCACGTGTGCCTACATTAGAACGATGGTGGCACCCCTACAGGGGGCGGGGGAAGAGCGCTGCGGGGACCAACTAGAAAACGAGGAATTAAAAACTTTTAAAGAAAAACAGCAACAGCCTCCAGCAAAGGCCTTGTAGGAAACATTTTTTTTTTTTTTTAAAAGGAGGCTTTAATATTACTTTAACTGGTCCCATTCACACCCATTTTTCAGTGCCCTTGTGTTATCGGTAGATGCCAGATAGCTGTAGTTTATGGTTCCTCGAGAGTTAATAGTAACTCTCAAGCAATATACCGCGGCCCCATTCAGCTGCAAGCTAGATTCCGTAGCTTGCAGGTGAATGTAGACAGTGGGTGGGTAGCAATACAAGCAGACGCATTTTGTCAATATAGGATGTAGTAAATCATGTGACCCAAACACTGAGAGAGCATTTCAACCACTAAACTGCATTCTAAATGTATACACATTCCCCTTACATTCCAATGCCTATAAAGGGCATGGACTTCAGCTTTGAACTATGGCCACACTGGTCTTCCTAAACCCACAAACTAAAACTCATATATTGCAGCTTACCAGTCCTTAGATGTGGGGACTGCATTCGTTTTGTTTTCAGGATTTTTTCCCCTTCATTTTCACCTGCAGATCATACAAATAACACGCTTCCTGTTCCTTTGTGTCTACACTTACTTTTCCATTGTATCTATGGAGGGAGACTTCAAACAATTTGTCCCTTCCATTACATGGCGGATTGAAGTGGGTAGTAGTACGTAAGAAAGACATGATGTTTGAGCTTTCTTCTCAGCTCACAGGAAGTGACAAGGACACTGCATTTCTGGCAAGATCAAAAAGGTATTTTTCTTTGCAGAAAAATGAAAACTAATGCAGCCTCCATGGTAAGTTGCAATAAATTACATTTTGCTTTTTCGGTTTAGATAGATACGTTTTTAACTGCTACTTATCAGCTGCTTCAAATGAAGAATACTAAAATCAATGTGCTGCTAATGAGTTGACTGTCAACAAATAATTATAGCTCTCAGTAGGAAAAAGTTTTCATGGCCAGTGTAGCCCCAGCTTTACACAGCTGATTAACAAAGCAGACTGCGTTTATGAAGAAAGTCACATGATCAGACTACATATATTGCAACAGCTGTGAAGCTACGTACACATCCTGTTACTGCTTTTCAACTCTGTTGTGACCTTTCACACAGCAATACTTAACCTACAAATGCAACACAGTAAAACCTGTAATTGAAAAGAAAGGAGCTACGTTGGTTGGTTGGGATACACACCCTAGACACCCAACAAAAAAAAGATCAGCAAATACTCGAATTAAAATCAGTATACGTTCAAAAAGCCAGGAATCAAAAAGCACCAGTTGTGTAATCTAGAAATTCCATCATTTTAATTGAATGTTTCATTTTTATATCTTTCCACTCTAGGCAGCAATCAGCACTAGTTTTTTTTTCTCATTTAAACCACAGGGCTCCAGTGGCTGTTCGGTGAACAATTTCTGGCCTGGCTCCCTCGACAATAGCCTATTAAAGAAGCCACAGGTGTTGGGCATCTAACGTCTGTGCAAATCAATGACAGGCTGCATCTGTACCACGATAAATGCTGCTCCAAGCATATACTTTCATACAGGTACGGATGTAAGCCCCTGGATGCAGACTACCTGTACACAAGTATATACCCAGAGGAGCACTCACCAGCATACAGTCTGCCATAGATTTGTACAGGCAGGCGGCACCTTTTTGTACTGCACACAAACCTCTGCATCCGTGTGAATGCGCCTTAAGAATATATGCGGTTTAAATTGTATAACTTGGAAAACATTAAAAGACTGGACAATTTGCTTGTTCTTTATTTGTACTTCTGTTATATCAGGGGTGGACAAATACAGAATTTAGGAGCAAGTCTGCCCAATCCAACTAGAGAAAACCTTGAGGGGCCATTCACATATACTGGGGTTACCTGCGCTGTAACGCATTGGTTCAACGCAGGTCACAGCAAGGATACAATTGTTGCGCTGCCGTGTGGGGACCTGAATGGAGTGTACACATTGTACACTCCACATAAAGTTTAGCATAACGGCAGTGAGCGATACAACACACATTGCCAGAACGCACTAGCCCCATCTGTTAAAATTGAGGGTTTTAACAGACAGGCTAGTGTGAATGGGCCCCTAAAAGGTTAACACCAGCTGTACATTTTGAGGAGCATTGGCTACCTGGCTGTTGTCCAGCCCTGTGTTATATCCTTGTTGTAAGCAACACCCCTGCTATGGCTACCTGTTTGTAGCCCACAATCCTTAAAAACGGCAATAAAAGCCATAGTTACTGAAAACAGTATAAGCTAACCAGGAAGAAGTGCATAGGTGTAGAGCTGCAGCTAACGATTATTTTCATAATCGATTAGTTAGCCGATTATTAAGTTCGATTAATCGGATTTTTAAAAAAAAAAGTCTCCAGTGATGGACTACTAGTTTGTATTGAGATTGTAGTCCATCACGGGAGCAAGCTTGTTGCGGGGCTTGAGTGTGGAGCCGCGAACAGGCTTCAGCGGTGGGCGTGGCTTATGCGTCCTGTGGGCACGGCGGGAGCAGCGTGCGGTGGGAGGTGTCCTGTGAGCACGGCGGGCGCAGCGGTACGTGAGCAGCGTGTGACGTGTGCTTCAGGCCGCGTGTAGAGCCCCGAACAGGGAAATCAATTGATAGCCGACGAATCGACGATCGAAAACGTTGGTAACGTTTTCAATCGTCGATTTTAATCGACTAAATTGATTAACTGTTGCAGCTCTACATAGGTGTCTGCTGGGAGCAGTGGAGGAAGTCTAATGTGTGTGCTGATTATAGGGAAGTGATCACTGTGTGTACTTGTGTAAAGGTGTATGCTAAGTTATCTACACACATTACATAGCTGTCTGATGTCAATGATTTTGAATACTAACAGTGTATGCATTTGTAATGCTATCAGGACAACTCTATGAATGTGGAGGGTCATGGGCACATTGGGAGTCAGGGCCCCAAAGTCCATTACCCTTCTCTCCCTTTTTTCTGTGTGTAACCATTGTTAGTGTACATTTCTGTATTGCTTTTGCTATATTTCTGAGAATGTCGCTGACTTTACCGTCCAAATTTATGTTTTTGACATTAATATGCTTGTTATGTATATTTACTTACGTTTATTATTCATACAAAATGAATACAAAATATTGAACAAGAAGAGTACGGTCCCATTCAAGCGTATGGTGCATGAGGCTGCATTACCAGGGCATCCCCGCGTTAAAACGCATGCAACATAAAATCACATGAATTCCTATGGGGGACGTTCACACAATCGCCCGGAAAAATATGCCTGGTGTTAATAGTCCATGAGCTTCTTTTGTGGCACTTATCAGCCCATTTTGCTCCATAGACTTCAATGGAAACGCACCGATCAGCTAATTTTTGTGTTTGTGCGCTTTTTTCTTTTTGCGCATTTTTGCGGCCGAGACTGCTTTTCATTGGGCAACTGTAAAAGAAGCTGAGAACACACCTTGAAACGTTATTACTCATAAAAAGAAAAGGCCTGTAAAACTTACTGAAACTTGCAAAAAAAGTGCGTAAAGCGTGCCGCAACGCTGTCACCCTGGTGGGAATGGTGTTTCAGTGTGTTCTCAGTGTGAGATGATTTCTGCACCAAGGCTGTAAACACTGGAGGCTGCCAGCAACACAAAGAGGTAAGTAAGCACCTGGGTGGAATACGTCAGATTAGGTAAGGGAGCTACGAAAGGTGGGCTTTTTTTTACACAAATATTTTATAAGAGTTTTAAACAAGCATTAGCACAGTTGAACAAAGGACACCAGTAAAGGTTACACAGAAACCCCAAAAATAAAACAAGTGCACACAGTAATACATTCAACCAAAATGTAAGTATACAGAGATTCAGATTGTAAACCAAAATGTAGCTGAAATAAGCAAGGGCCGACAAAAGTTGTGCCAAAGGTCAAACTCCAAGTATTAAACTTCAAGGGTGGGCTTTTTTTGTTTTTGTAAAAAAGGTACCTGATCATGTGACAATCTAATTTAAAATGCAAATTTCCTACACAGAAACAAAAATATGCTTTTTTTAATAGGTGATACAATACCGGCCCACAGACAGAAGGGGCTTTTTCTGGTTAACTTTCAAACAATCTATAAATGAACACTACACCAGGAAATCTTCCCAAATTCCTCAGCTTCTCTAGACTGGTTAATGAACTGACTACTTGTCAATCAGTAAACGATTATTTATAAGTTTTCATCCAATATGGGACCCTAAGGTCTGGTTCACACCTAAGCTTGAAGCTCAACAACCAAAATGACATGCTTTTAAATTGTGCCTGCTCACATATAGGCACTCAGATGCCTAAAGCTCAAAAAGCTCCATAAAGCTACTTTAGAAGCAGAACAGGCCATTTTTGGCCCAACAAACTTTACTGGAAGCGCATAAATACGCTTACAAATTAGAGTTTTTTCAAGGCTACTTAGCTTTCCATTGGCTAAAACAAATACGCCCAAGCCTGATTAGGCCTGCAAAAACACACAAATGAAAACGCTTCAAAACCACCAGTAAATGCTCACTCTCACATATAAACCAGGCCTTTCTGTATACTGCATTTCTATATTTGCAGCCAGATTGGAATAACACCCATCTTATATCTAAAAGATAACCACTGGCGCCAACTATATCGGTCCTTGTGGAAAGAGGGAGAACTCCAGAGATGTGGGCAGCTGCTCAAAGTCAGGGAAACTGAGTATCTAGCAAGAGAGAAGGAAAATGAGCACCTACATAGTGACACTATTTTACATCTGTTACATGTTAAAAGTGGTGCCTACATAGAACCCGCTCTTTCCTGGAAGTAACAGTGTTCTGTAAACTTAATTTTCTCTAGAATACAGTGTGGGTGGGTATATACCGCAGGATTTTCATACAAACTGTTACACAAAATCCGGTTAGAACATTTGACAATGTCATTCAAAATGTAGTTTGATTTTAACATTTGATTTTGAATGATCAAAACGAAAACCACATTCACTGTTAGAATTTCATTTGTTTTCTTTTTATAATTTCTTTAGTAAAGCAACACAGGAGCAAGACACATTGGGTAGCAGATGGGGTAGGTAGGTGGGGAATGACCTTTTATCCTTTCTATTGTGTAAATGACTGGGTTAGTATGGTGAAAACATTTTTCTTTTTGTATTGTTTTTTGTTGTCTGTATAAACATTTTTTTGTGTGAAATACTTAATAAAAATATTAAAAGACACATCACAAACAATGGTAACAGACAGCAGGTGCTGATAAACATCAAACTCGCTTGGCCTACAAGACTCTGCTCTCTCATGGTTCTCCTCCTACCTATCTAAGTGCTCCTTTAGCGTCCCCTACAAATCTAACTCCTCCCCTCCTCTTCCTGTAGGGGTTCCCCAAGGCTCTGTCCTTGGACCCCTTCTCTTCTCTATCTACACCTCCTCCCTTGGTCAGTTAATAACCTCACATGGCTTCCAATACTATCTCTATGCTGATGATAGTCAAATCTATCTTTCTACTTCACAACTCACTCCCTCAGTGTGCTTGCGTGTCACTAATCTACTAACTGACATATTCGTCTGGATGTCACAACACTTCTTAAAACTCAACCTTTCAAAAACTGAGCTCAAGATATTTCCTCCCACCCGTGAACCTTCCCCCAACTTTTCCCTTGAGATTGTTAACACAACTATCCAACCTTCCGCCCATGCCAAGGTCCTAGGTGTCATCCTTGACTTGGACCTCACCTTTCTGCCCACATCCAATCCCTTTCCAAATCCTACCGCCTTCACCTTCGTAACATCCAAAATACACCCCTTCCTCACCAATGAAACCTCAAAATTACTCATCCACTCACTTGTTATATCTCATCTTGACTATTGCAACTCCCTCCTCATTGGCCTACACAGGCTATCCCCCCTTCAGTCTATCATGAATGCAGCTGCTAGACGCATCCACCTAACCAACCGCTCAGTGTCTGCAATCCCCCTCTGCCGATCCCTGCACTGGCTTTCAATAGCCCAAAGGATAAAATTCAAAATATTATCACTTACAAGGCCATCCACAACTCTGCCCCCGGCTATATCTCAAACCTGGTCTCAAAGTACCACACTAACCGCCCCCCTCCGCTCTTCAAAGACCTCCTGCTTTCCAGCTCCCTCATCAACTCCTCCCATGCTCGCCTCCAAGGCTTCACTAGAGTCTCTCCCATCCTATCGAACACTCTACCCCAACCTGTCCATCTATCTCCCACTCTGACTGCCTTTAGGCGATCCCTTAAGACTCATCTCTTCAGGGAAGCCTGCCCCACCTCAACCTAACCACTGAACCTTCACATTCTCAAACAATTCATATCCACACAGTTACCTCCTCATGTACCACTTCCCCCACCCTTTAGATTGTAAGCCCTCACTGGCAGGGCCTTCCTTACCATCTTGTCTTGAATTGTATTGTGATTGTAATGTCTTCCTTCTATTGTAAAGCGCTGCGCAAACTGTTGGCGCATATAAATCCTGTATAATAATAATAATATTCCTAGGCTACTTCCAAGGCACTTCATTAAAAGGGTCAAAGACAGCAATAAATGTAAAGAAGTAGCCAATAGGATCCTGAAAGTTATAATGAAGTGTGTATCAGAAGGGTGAGGCTGGAACCTATGTTCATCATCTATTCCCTTACATGTATACTGACCGTATCTATACTGCTCAGCTCCTGCAGGGGCGTGTTGTAGTTTGGTTATTACTCGGGAACATAGAGGAACAGAACATCCTGCTCCTTTGCTTTTTTCTCGCCACTACAGTTTTAATTAATTTGACCCCATTAAACTATTAGAAAATCAAATGAACCTTCATAAAAAAATAAAAATGTAACCATGTATATCTAGTTTTAATCTTTACCTAATGAACCATGTCTGTAGTGGAGGGCTGAACAAATCCCAGGAGCCAGGTCACCAATGCACCTTAAAAATAACTGCTGCTGCCTAACTTTTGGAGGTATTCTCTAGTCGTTAACGGAGCTGGGTCCTAAAACAAAATCCTGCTGTCTCCTGGACTGGACAGACTAGCTCCTAAGTTTCATAGTAATTTGTTCACCCCTGATGTAGGGTATTCACAGATCCCATTATCAATATTAAACTCGATTTGAACACGGTCTGTCTTAAAGGGTTAAAGATCTAGTGTTCCTAATATTTATATGGGGCGAGCCAGACTGTTCTGTCACTTTGAAATTGTACAAAGAAGTTCCAAAGACCAACTACACAGACATTTAAAACACACACACACCTCTATGTATGCCTGTGAGGTTTTTTTTTTATTATTTATTTATATACACTTAAAGTCCAGAGACAACAAAAATCTCCCTTGTCTTCAGAAGTTGGCATGAGATATCTCACGAGTGGAATATCCACATTTCAGCATTTCTTTCCCGAGCGACAGTGATGACTTGTGTTTACTGCAGTCATATCCACTTGCTCTTTTGGCTCCTCCACTACTAAACCATATGCATGCAGTCATAATCCTATTGTCTGCTACTCACAGTGCTTAAAGTCTATTTGGAGAATGAGTCCACAGCACACACGTATGGCTCTGGAAACACGAGTGAGAGATTAGTTACATGGTAAAAATAGAACACACAACAAAAAAAGCTAATTGTAACACACAAATAGGAACAGCATTATTTAGGAGAATATACTTGCACAATCACAATTACCAAACAGCCTTCTATTCATCAATCATAAAAAAAAACACATCCCTTTTCTGAACTAGTGTGTGAAGAGTCTGTTAGAGCCAAAAGGGCCTAAAGACAGTGGTCGTTTACCTGTGTAGGACCCACATTTGTCCATGATCTTTGTCCCACCGCAGTGGAACGCACGGCATTGTGGTACCACGCATTCTGGTGCGGGTGATCGAACTGTGAGCGCGAGGTGCATTTGGGGTGCCTTTCAAATGAATGGCAAAACACCTCCCACACCAGAATGCACGGTAGGTGCGACTGCGTGGTACAGTTAATCCAATGGGACCGTGCGATTAAGACACTGTACTAGTGTGAACAGGCCCTCAAAAACACTGACAAACACAACCACAGACACATTCTCACACACTCCAAAAAAGTTTAATTTTTTCCAGTCCATCCACCCAGTCTCCCCATCTCATGAGAACTGGAGTGGATCCCCAGCCTGGGGCCCAGTGTGGGCTGCTGTGCTGTGACTGAGCTCCATCCATATGTGCATTGCTTGTACAGCTCCCTTGCACACCCTGTAGAGGTGCCAGGAGCCAGAATGTGGCATCACTCCGATCCAGGCACCTCTACAAGACATATGAGGGACCTGTAAGCAATGCACTTATAGATAGAGCTCCTCGCGGCTATACCCCCAGCCCACCCCACCTCAAGCTGACACTTGGCGCAAGGGAAGGCGAGAATCGTCAAAGTACAAAGCACACAGCGTGAAATTCATCCATCAACGCTGTTTAGCATAGATAGAGGGATCGGTTACATTTTTTCGTTTATCCTACAGGTTGAAAGAAAAAAATATAACCATAATATAACTCATACTCTTCTGCCATAAAAGCTTCTTGTTGCCATTCAGCAATTGTTTTTCTGTATACTGAGCTGCACATGAGCAACTATGTGTAATGTGATAACAGTGTGACCGCCGGCTGGAGCGCCTTAGAGAAGAGGCTTCAGGGGACTGGACAAACAGCATGGAGGAAGGTTGCAGGCACGAGGAATAAGGTAACTATTAAAAGTCCCCTATGTGATAGCAAAGAGAATGCGACAGGTCCTCTTTATGGAGACATCAGGGGTCTATTAGACCCATATTGTCACCTTTAGACCCCAAAGAAGCTGATGAAGCACAGATTGTGCTCACTCTGCCAGCTCCATACATGCGATCTGGTTGCTCTATTGGTTTTGGATAGTGTAAGGAAGGGTTAAAACCCCCATCAGTTTATTTGTTTGCCATCTGTGTCAAATAAGGTGCATTACACCAGAACAGGTGACCCCAGCGGAAGATTTAGCTGATCTACTCAATAATTGCTAGTGTGGCATGAACTTAAATGGTTAGTTCACTTTACATCACCTTTCCAAAGTATCTATGCCTTCCAGCTTCTTATATAAAAAGCAGTTTTAAGGCTTTAAAAAGATGCTTAATTTCCAATGTATACCTGTGTACCTATAAATGTATACTTGTAGGCCTTGGGTGACCTCTAACTCTCCTCATTTTCAAATTACTGGGGGAGTGTTCTGAGGTTCACAGAGAAGTGGCCATAACTACAAACTCTGCTTAAAATAACTCTGTAGACTGCTTACAAGGACTTACAAGCTTACTGGATGTCTGGCAGGTTCAACAGGTTTTTGTTTCCACAGATACAACAAAACACTGTTAATGGTACAGCCAAATGGAGAAAATATGTTGGGATCATTGTTAGGGTTTTCATGCACTTTAAGGACTAAGAATGAATCTTGATTGCATGAGAATAGAGCAAAATACTTTTTCAGTACAGTTACCCCTGAATGTCAGACAATGCAAAAACATTCATCTGAGGAAGTAAAAGCTTTTGCCCATAACAAAATCCCCCGAGCTGGCACTGCTAATGTATATCATGGAGAGAATATGACTTTTTATTGTCACATGGAAGCATATTAATTAGACGCGATATAATGCATGTGGGGATGAGTATTGATTTGTTTAGCAGGATATTTATATCTTTAAACACTTCTGGTAAAACAATGATGTTCCAGTTGATAGTCAATTCCAAAATAACCACTTTAATCAGATTTCCTGCAGTTAGATTAGTCATGCATTTATTAAGTTACAACATACACAGCTGATGTAATGGACGTATCGTACATGACCTCCCCTGCATGAAGATAACGCTATCAGCATGATCTGATCAGACCACCACTGTTATTGCTACCAACACACAGTTAGGTCAGTCAAACACTGGATGATTTTTCATGACAAGTTTTTAGGAGTGACTGTAAAGCTGGCCGCACACTGCTCTAATTCTCCATTCAACCCATGGGCTGAACGCAAAAACAAAATGGAGCAGATTCCTCCATCAACGTTTCGAGCGCATTGATGAAGGAATCTATGCGGTCCCTTTTGTATTGTAGAATACCCAAACACAGCTCATTGGCTGCCAGCTCGGTTTGTAAGAAGATTACTGGTTCCTTCGATCAAGTGATCGAGGATCCTGGCTGAAAGTGCACCGACAGTGGCACACACTGTGAGGTGAACCGGCCGAAATTTCACACAGTGAATGGCCACTTTTGCAGCAGACTGCCTCGTCTCTGGAATGGATACATGGGGTCTGTGTGCAGGTTCACAACCTGAGCCAGCACTACAGGAAGAGGCACTCAGCTGCAAAGGGAAGTTCTCCCCAGCATGAGAAGACATGAGGATTTAAAAGGAAGAGCAGCAAAGAGAAGGGAAACAACCATGGATTACAGTAAGGCGCACACAAATCTGAGGGTTTAATGTCACTTTAAGTAAACTACAATAACACCTGACCATGCAGGGCAAAGCAACAAATTAGCTTTAATACCCTCCTCCCCAGCAGTACATAATCAACTTTACCTTTTTTTAACCTAACGCAAGGCACTAACTAGGACCTATAAAATTAAAGTGGACCTTCAGCTCACTAAATAACTTTGCCTCTCAGAACCACCTGTACAGCAAAAAGATAGTTTTTTTTGTTTTCTCTCCAGCCCCAAAACCATTCTCACCTAAGCCATAATGACTGGTCCTTGCTCCCGCAGCCTGCTGAGGAACATCCCTGTCATATATATTTCAGGAGGCTACAGGAGCCGGGACACACAGCAACTGTAGGGAAGCCGTACTGCACTTCATTGGGGGCCTGGCTGCATGATCCCACTAGTAGCAGTCGACTCCCGATGACTGAGGAAGAACAAGCTCTAAGATGGCAGCGTGGAACCTGGGCTGTGGCAGTGGGTATGTGCATTGAGAACGACACTGCCTGAGAGGTAAGAGAGGTAATAAAAAAAGCAGAGGGGGCAAAGTTGCTCTATAATTACATCAAATCTTGGGTGTAAATAATTTGTATACAGAAAGGTAGGTATATAAGTAGAAGGGTACTGCAGCAACAACCAACTGATATAAGCATAAAGAGCATATGTTGCCAGCACACCTTGGATACGCAACATATAAAAGATTATTGAAGCGGTCGCATCACATTAGTGCAACGTTTCGGAGCCATGCAGGAATCCTTCATCAGCCATGTGCTCAGAATGCATGTACAATGGGGGAAAACTCTTTATTCAAGGTGAACACTACAGCAAAAGCTAGTTGTTTTATCTCTGAAAGCCTATTCATTTTGATATTTGTGGCTGGAGTTAGAGATCTGCTTTATCAGCTTCTTCTCTCTGGCTATAGCAGCCAGATGACTGACAGGTGAATGCGGAAGTGATGTAATACACATCACTTCTGCATTCACAGCCCGGACGGAGATCAGCAAGGAGCGATGTGCGGACGCAAACGAGCACATATAGGCGATCGGCGGGCTATGGACCCGCTGATCGCCTATATGTGAAACACCCGGTACCGGGTGTTCGCATTGGACGGGTCTTTTCTGCCCGTGCGTGCCCGCTAGGGGGCGTGCGCAGGCAGAAAAAAAATGCCGTCTGGCGACGGCAACCCGCCAATGCAGCAGTGCCGTCCGTCCGTTTTTCTACTACGGGCGGACGGCAAGAGGTTAACAAATGATGCAAAGGCAGCAGCAGGTTCCTTGTTTACAATAGAAATGTTGCTCCTCTATGCACACAACGGCTTTAACAGAAGCATGAGAATACGCGCATCCAGGAAATGCAACATACCAACGCTTCATTTCAACATATGTCAAAAAGCCACGGATGCTTAAAGTGAGCCCCCTGTGCAGTGAACTATGTCTCCGGAGAATCAATAACATTAGATGTGCCCGGTGAAAGGCTGAGCCAATGCAAACATTCCAAAGTCAAGTGCAGACTGCTGTGGACACAACACACAAGTACCAGCAATGCTTCTAGACTTCCCACTGACCACAAAACATCATTCAGGAATAAACATTTACTCAGCCATTGCCCTCCATTAGAGGCCCAACTGCCAGACCATTCACCTTATCAATAACTTTTCCATAAGATTACTTGTGCATGGTGTATACATGTTATTTACCTGTAAAAGCCTGACTTATGTGACAAAGCCCTGAGATTGCTACTGGGCAACCCCATCTTGGATGTGATGTCAGCAGCCTCAGCAGTCGCTCAAGTGACACTATGGAATGCACCTTCACTCCTCCCCTGGATGCTAAATAAAAGGTTACGTATGGAGGTGAATGGAGGGGCAGAGGAGCTGGGCCATCATATAGAGTCATTTAAGCTGAACTCAGAGTGTAAAAAAATCAGGGGGACCAACTGCACTGCAAGAGTTAAATGTGACACTAAATGTAGGAGTTAAAACTTCAAAATGCATTCACCTTAACTATTAACAAAAATGTAACTTATTTGTCACCGCTCCAAGCTACCTCATGTGATGGACTACAACCTCATGTTTAGTTTACAAATCTAAACTGAGATTGTAGTCCATCACTGGAGTGAGCTTGGAGTGGTGACTACTTTGCAACACACACAGGGACCATGGGGAACAAAAGTAGCCACCCTCCTGAAGGAAGGACAGTGTCAGCACCAATTCAGAGATGATTGGAGGATCTACAGCCGAGTGATACACAAATAAGATACATTTTTGTTAACAGTTAAGTTACTTGAATGTGTTTTTAAGATTTCACTCCTGAGTTTAATGTCACTAAGTCTAGGAGGTAGAGAAATAACGTGTAATACTTACCTTATTCCTTAATCTGACAGGCGCTGGCACCCTCCTCTTCTCTCTGATGCTCAGGGTTGTGGATGAGCCCTTGCAGTTCTCATGTAAAATGCAGGTATATTGGCCCTGCACTGCACTTGATAACTCCAGCATTTGACCCCTGGCTAGAGCACCATAGAGAAGAGGCTTTGGGGACCAGTCACACAGATGGAAAAAGGCTTACCAGAGCCAGGAATAAGGTAATTATTACACCTTATTCCTCTCCACCCCCCTTTAACTCTTGCAGTGCAGAGGAGAGGGCTATGATGTGCAGGGATGGAGGAGGCTAGGGAACTGTTGCCCTTTAAGGGAAAAGGAAAAACAATGCAAGTAAGCATCCACAGTATGGGTTTTCTGTGCTTTTACCTGCATATATTCAAGTGGGTGGCAGGGTCTCTTTACTTATCACACCAGAAACATGGAAGCTGGGGGTGTGGGGGTGCTGGTTAACCAGAAATAAAATCACTCATTTGATAAAACAAAGTCAGGGAAAAGATCACATAGCAGACCACAAATAGGCAGCAGAATTTAATATGACTTCTGATACAAAATAGTAACTAGAAAACTTTATTGTAGCATTGGAATGTGTTGCATGCAGACGCGTGTAATAAAATACTGATATCCACACAGTATGGTGCTGGCAGAAAGATCCTGTGTTAGAAACATGTGTAAGTCTATAAAGTTCATCTGCTGACACGCATTTAGGGCCCATTCACACCTGTGTCGTTCATTAATCGCACAGTTCCATGTGATTATCGCATACCTCCGCATAATGCACCTACCTTGTGTAGGAGGTGTGTTGTGCTGCCATTTATTTGAATGGCACCCTAAACACATCTCTGGCTGCACTGCATCCAACCACGCCGCAACACACAGTACCGCACTGCGGCTAAAGCTGCATCACAATGCGGTACCAAGTGTTGTGGCGCAGCCTAATGCATCGCAGCCAGAGGTGTGTTTAGGGTGCCATTCCAATAAATGGCAGCACAACGCACCTCCCGCACTACAATACAGGGTAGGTGCACCAAACCGCACTGGTGGGAATCCGCCAAACATCCATAAAACATTCACATCCGTAAAATTCTTCTTCCAGCTCAGTTTTCAGTCCTGGCATGCACATGTGTCTACATGCACACGTGTAAATTATGGAGAAATACGGAACACAACATTGGATTTTACCCCAGCTAAAAGCAGCACAAGCTTCCTGAGCACAATGCAGCTGTGTGTCTGGACACATAAGAACTCACACACACCGATGTAATAAAAACGCCATCAGATCTGTACAGCGTATAGATTTTCAGGGATCTGAACACAGATGTATTGTATATTATGGGCTCATATATTGTGATCAGTAATCTTGTGCTGTGTTCAGCAGAGTAAAATCATAGTAGAAAATGCAGCGTCCGCAGCCAGTATCTCTGCATTGTTTACATACCAGGATTGAAAACTGAGCTAGAGGGATGGAAGAAGAATTATTTTACGTCCCATTTAAGGGTCTCAATGACATGAGGCGCGCTGGCCCACACAGTGCGAACGGACATTTTTTGATGCGCCCAGAGCTACTAGAAGAATCGGGAGATGTGCGCTCTTACACGCTGCTTCCCACAACTCCAAGTTTTGACAGCCACAAACAGGCGATGTTCAGCCTCGGATGCATATATGACAGATATAGGTCCGTGTGACACTGTCAAATCTCAGAGCTGCGGAAAGCTGAGGGTGCACAGCTCCTCTGTCTACATAGACTTACATCACTTGCCTTGCCGCTCCTCTTGTACAAGTGATCTAGCTGACTGTACAGTAGCCCAGATCACTCGTAGCGGCCTGTTTGTTCCCCCCCCGCTATGGTTTTCGGAGTCCCTCACTCTTCCGGGGGACCCGGGACCACAGCAAAAGACTTCAGGATGGAAAACGGAGAGCTAAATGGAAAACATCCGTTCCCCGATCTGCTCTGTGTGATCAGCGAGACAGGAACACTCCACTCGCAGTGCTTCCTGTCTCAGCAGTCACACGCCTGGCTGCACAGGAGAACGAGCATATCTCCTGTACTGGAGGGTAGGGGAGTCTAATAGACCCCCAGATGTCTTCATAAAGAGAACCTGTCACCTCCAAACAGGTTAACTGAAAAAAATAAGTAAAAAAAGTGATAAAACCAACCCCACCACCATTTACATGCGAATAAATGCATGGATAGGGCATTGTGTGCGAATTCTGCCCCCATTCCAATGTGTGCCATAGTGTGGTAGCCGGGCAGCAGCAGCGCTCTCCAACACCTACAATGTGCATTAAATGGTAAGTTTACTTTCCCAAGTAATTTGGGAAAATGGAATTACCCCCTCAAATCTGGCCAACTCTTTCTCCCCCACTATACTTACCTTTCGGTGAACTATTCCTACCCTGTACTGCCGTCCAGTGCAGCCCTGCGCTATGGATTTTGAATTTCGGTCGCAAAGTGCAAGTACTCGTTGGTCAGCATTGTCACCTGACCGGCTTGACCAATGAGAAGCGATTCCTAGCACGGTTAAATGCGGCTTGGGTTAAAATTATTTTGTGTCCACGGCAAGTGGACCGTCCTGAGGGACAAGTAGACTGGCCCCCGCTTTAGTAATAATAATCATGGGTGTAATAAAATACTGATATCTACGCAGGATTTTGTGTAAAAAGAACGCATGCAACGTTCTGTAAAGTTGTTCCGCTTACACATTTGTTGATGAATAAACATCTATAAAAACGGTCACATCCGTTCCTTCAGCTGTTAGTCTGCACATGTACACGCGTTTATTACACATAAATACCGTCCACGGACACAGACTTTCTGCTTCAGATTAGTGAGCAAAGCGGCCCGTAATATACAATATTATTATTATAGAGGATTTATATAGCGCCAACAGTTTGCGCAGAGCTGTACAATATAAGAACACTTCTGCGTTCAGATGTGTAAAAATGGAAGCGCGGTACGGATGTGAACGCAGCGTCCTTTAAGCCGGTGTCCATGTGTCCCAATGGGAAGGGACATTATGCGAGTGGCCCAGGTGTTGCCTCCTCACATATAAACAATTCTCATGAAGTCCCATCACAATTCTATGAAGTGTCAGGAAAAAGTTATCCAACTCTCCCGTACAATGTATCCCCTCATAGACCGTCAGCCCTCCCAGACACCTCTCCCCTTATACACAGGGAAAAGTTACACCGACCGAGCACCAGCTGAGATTGAGGCCTACAGAGGTCCCCGGGCTTTCCTGGCACAGTGGCCCGGATCAATGCGCTGGAGATAGAGGAGGGACTACATAGGAAGCTACGTACCAACTGCTCCCAGACCCAGCGAACCAGGAAACAGTCCCTCCAGGAATCCATCGCCGGCTGGCGGCTAGTATCCCCGCTCTCGCATGGCCCCACCGGGCAGGAGATGGTGGAGTTTGGCGGTGACTCTCCCGCTGCG
>NW_017307271.1:274884-278839 GCF_000935625.1 Nanorana parkeri | reverse complement strand
AGAGCTATACACTTCCTCCAGGAACTGATACAATCTGCACAATCTCCTTTAGATGTTCCAACAACAAGTGTAACAGCCTGCCTGATTGGTTACAAATGGAATAGATGATGTAGATATTTATTATTACATAGTTTGGGGAAATCTAAGGTTGATTGTATGGTCAGATTGTAACGCCTATGCTGACCCTTAAGCCGGCCATACACCTTATCCCTCCCTCCCAAGCCCCCAGAACACATAATAAACTCCCCCCCTCCCAAGCCCCCAGCACACATATTAAACATCCCCCCTCCCTCCTTTCCTTCCAAGCCCCCTCACCTGCTTGCATCTGTGCAGGGAGGAGGCACATCATCATTCCCTGGTGATTAGTAAGGTCTAGTGTAGACCTTACTAATCATCCATCATTCGGCCGTAGCTCAGAACTGACAGAGCTCTGGCCGGAGCTGACAGGAGTAGCTCTGCAGTCTGCATCCGACACAGATGCAGACCGTGCAGCTGCTCCCGCAAGTCGGGCACGCAGTCCGCGACCGTGTGCCCGACTTGTCAGCTGGCTGCGGGCCACATAGTACCGGCTCGCGGGCCGGTACTTTGAGACCCCTGTTGTAAAGTGTGTGGTGATTATAAAGGGGATTGTGTAGTCAGATTATAACATGTATGATGAGCTCTACTCTGGTCGGGTGTTCATATCACTGCCTGCTTGACGTAGACATTCCTATTGCCTGTGCAGCGGTGGGGTCCTCTCCAGAAGAGGAGTGATGTCATTGGATGGGGGCGGTAGGAGACCAGCCAGTGAGGGATCGTTTGCATCTCTGGATTAGTACCGGTAGTAAAAAAAAAAAATCTCTAGCTACATGCCCATTCTACTTACCGAAAGCTGTGGTCACATAATCCTCTAGTCCTGAGTCTTCTCTCCCCCTTTTCTTACTTCCGGCCCTATGGTTGGTGTCAGTGGCATGCAACTAACCCCATGGCTGGTGTTACTAAAATTAACCCCATCCTTGCATTGGTGTTCAGTGGTGACCTGATCAGACTTTACCGTATTGCTGCTCTGCTACTCACCTTCCAGAACCTATGCTGTCACTGTCAGAGCCATAACTATGCCGTCACTGACGGGGCTGAAACTTGACTGTCACTGACAGGCTGGAACTATGCTGTCTCTGAGGGGGTCGGAGCTATGCTGCCACTGATGGGGCCAGAACTATGCGGTCACTGGCGTGCCCGGAACTATGCTGTCACTGGCGGGGCCGGAACTATGCTGTCACTGGGGGGGCCGGAACTTTGCAGTCACTAACAGGGATGGAGCTATGCTGTCACTGACGGGGCCAAAGCTATGCTGTCACTGACTGGGCCAGAGCTATGCTGTCACTGACGGGGCCAGAACTATGCTGTCACTGACTGGGCCAGAACTATGCTGTCACTGGCGTGGCCAGGACTATGCCGTCACTGATGGAGCCAGAACTATGCTGTCACTGGCGGGGCCAGAACCATGCTGTCCTGGGCAGGGCCAGAACTATGCTGTTGCTGACGGGGCCATAACTATGCTGTCACTGCAGGGGCCAGAACTGTGCTGTCACTGGCAGTGTCGGAACTGTGCTGTCACTGGTGGGCTGGCGGACTGTTTGTATAACTGTGACATCACCACACTTGTATTTAGTTGAGAACTACAAATCCCTCTTCCACAGTGGCCAATAGGACTTATAAAGTCTGAATTTACCGTTCTTGTCAAAGGATCTATGAATGGATGATATGGATGTGTGGGCGGAGCCAAGCACAGCTGCGCCAAATTCAAATTTGTAAACAAGTCTGCGGGAATACGAAGCTAGTGATTCAGTGAAATGGGCCCACCCTAAATATGGGTGTAACATGAAATATGATCAGAAAGATCAACTTAGCTTTTAAATTTGTTTTGGGTAATTGGGTAATTTACCCTTTAAATAAATAAGGTACAATTAGTTCCAGTGTTCCGCAGCAGCTTCCCTTCTGCTCTGAAAACACAGCAGCTATTCAGAGAATGCCAAGTATATTTTACAAGGTGTTCTCTGATTGGATGTGGAGAGGATTGTGATGTCACTGCCCTTTGTCTAATCAGAGAATGCCTTGTATTCAGAGCAGAGGGCACAGGACCAGGAAGATCACGGCCAGCACTGTATTAGCTTGGCTGGCAACTACAGTGTCATAGACAACCCGCAGCATCTGATCAGCTATGCCATATGCGTACTTTAGGCCAAGTTGGATCGATAGAAGTATGCAGAATACTGCAAATCTGGAGTTCAGCTTTAAATGTAATTGTTAAAGCATAATATATATATTATATATATTATTATTATTAGAAATGAGTGTCAGCAACAAGTTTTTAACTTTGCAAAGGTCAGCTGCCTAACTTTAATGTAAGAGTGCAAGTATGTAACACTATGGGGATGATTTAGAAATCATCCGGCCAGACAAACGCTGGCCAAATGCCATTCCCACAGCATTCTCGCCACTGGATGGAGACAAGGAGTATAGAAAATTCCTGTGCTCCTCAGCTCGATCTAGTGGTAAGAATGCCATGCAAATGACAATGTGCCAATGTATGGCTGGGCAGATGTTTTATAAATCATCTCCATAGTGTTACATATTTGAACCCTGACATTCAGCCATTCATCCCCTCTGAGACTGCAGTCCTTGGCAGGGTTTGGTTGGCTTTCCATACGCATACAACAAAAAAAACTGTATTAAATGTTTTTTTTTAATGGAAATTTGTTTCCGTATAAGCATGAAGAATATTTTTAATTTGCTGCCTCTTTTTCCTAGAGGTATCTTGTAATAAAACCAGTCCCTGCTGAGAAACTGGAGCCAGTGACATCTGTTCTTGATTCCTGTGCCAATGGCTAATTTTCTCAGCTGCCTTCTAATAAAGTTACAAATCAAATATTTTCTACAAATGTAATAAAATTAGTTATGCACTTTTTAATGATATAACTGTAAATAATGATATTCTTCAAATGAAAGCTATGCACAGGGGTGTCCCTAGCCTTTTATCGCTGCCGGTAAGGGGGGGTGGTGCTGGTGGTGTATGCTAACCAGAACCAGGGAGGAGGAAAGGGGGATTGCCTCTGTATCATCTCACCACCAAGCTCTGGTTTCAGGTCCAGCTGGCATTCCACCCACCTCCTGGCAACCAGCGACGTCACTGGTTGCCAGGAGCTTGAGTGGGGCGCGGTGTCCAGAGCGTCCCAGGTTGCTAAGAGCTGGGCCTGGAGATTTTTATGACTGTTACACATCTCCCGCCAAGCTCCACCATCTTCCGCCAAGCTCCACTGTCAATCTGCCTGCCGCCACCCCAAAGTGCAACAGATTTCTCTATTTACGCCAGTGGTTCTCAACCTTTCTAGAGCCGGGACCCCTTGGTAACATTTGCCAAGTTGTGGTAACCCCCAACAGTAAAATTTAGGGATGACGACGTGGCTGCTGCACGACATCTGGCGGCGTGGCAGGAGAGCCTGATGAAGGGGGACCATGCGCGGCCCCGAAAGCGCTTGTAATGAGTGACATCAATAAAGGGATTTTCACTGACATCTAAAGTCTTTGTCGTGCTGGTGTGCTGGTGACGTTCTTATACTTGTGGCAGGAGAACTGACACTGCTGCACTAGGAGAGGGCTGAGGAGGACTCTCACCTAGCACAGCAGAAATCACGCACCCACAGGTTGAGAACCACTGCGTAAAGGAGACAACGAATCCCATAGGACTACAACAAATCGCAGCAATAGTCCATTATACTATAATGTTCTATTGCTGGGATTTGTAGTCCTCTGTAGCTGGTGTTATTCTGCGTTGCGCTGTAGAATTTATTATTGCTGGGAGTTGTAGTCCTCTATAGCTGCTGGTATTCTGCAGTGTGCTTTATAATGATTATACGGCGCAACACAGAATAACAGCAGCTACAGAGGACTACAAATCCCAGCAATAGTACATTAT
>NW_017307271.1:251313-274821 GCF_000935625.1 Nanorana parkeri | reverse complement strand
GGGGGGGGGTGCAGGCTTACCTGAGCAGATTGTGAGACTGTGAATATAACCGTGTTATGTACGCTGTCAAAATAAAAAAATTTTAAACACCATAGGAATGCGTAGCTAGATTCCTATTGGCTATTTCACTCTGCTGCTGTCAATCACTAGAAGGGTACCTGATGGAGAACTTCAGGTCCCCCTCTGCTGATTGGCAGCAGCAGAGGGCGTGTGCAATAGCTAGTTTGCTATTGGCTATTGCAAAGTGAAATAGCCAATAGGAATCTAGCTATGCATTCCTATGGTGTTTTTTTTTTCTGACTTACAGCGGCGGCCCGCAGCCCCGATGTCAGAAAAAAAATGGAGCAGAGAAAGGTTTACTCTGCTCGATTGAGCAGAGTAAACCTTTCCGAGAAAAAAGTGTTTCTCTCCCGGGCGGCCGCAAGCCGTTGGGCAACCCCTGGCAAATCGATATTCGACTCCCGACGGGGTCGCGACCCACAGGTTGAGAACCGCTGTGTGGATGGAGAAATCTCCCACTGGCCAAGCTTCTGTATCTTGCTAGTCGGCTCCGCTGGCTGTCAAAATACCTAAACAATCTGATTGGATGCAGGCATTGTTCTGGTATTTTAAGAGCCAGCGGGGCCGACTAGCAAGATACTGAAGCTTGGCCCAGTGGGAGATTCCTCCATCCACACAGTGTAGCGTAGATGGAGGAATCTGTTGCACATTTTCCATCTGGCCATAGAAAATCTGCAGATAATCTATAGGTGTATGGCCAGCTCAACAAAACTGCAAAATCTTGCGAGAATTAGGAAAGGGCATTTTTCCCCTGAGATGATATGCATGGTCACGTCTTAGTCACATGTACCAGAGTTCCAGGGAGTAAAGGGATTTGCAATCATCTGCCTTTAATAAAAATAGCCACTGTGAGAAGAATGGAGAGGGAAAGAAAAATAAGGTATGCAAAGAATAAAGAGCTGGCAATGATCTTCAAGTATGTGTTTGTAGATTGACATTACTAAACATTTCTAAAGTTGCCTTTGTTGTTTTTTTAAAGTTGAGGGTAAAGTTTCTCTTTAAGGCTACAGTCACACTAAGTGATTTGGGATTCCATAGGTTCCTGTGGAAGAAATCCCAAATCTCCTGTTTAGATCAGGCCGCTGTCACCCGTTTAAGTTAATGTCCGGATGACAGTGGCCGCATCTGTAAGCTGCAGTCCGCATGTAATTGTATGTGATACGATTATATGTGGTTTGGAATAGATCACTGTCCCTGGATGCACAATAGATGAAGTCTATAGGTTCCTGCCACAGAAATCCCAAATCGCATAGTGTAATCAACTTTGGCCCTTCAGCTGTACATTGACTACAAATCCCAGCATGCCATTGCCTCTGGGAGTCATGGAATCATGCCCGTAACTGTCAGTCTTGCAATGCCTCATGGGATTTGTAGTTCCACAACAGTTGGAAGGCTGGAGTAGCCCCTGTGGTCTAATAGACCCCAATATCTCCAAAAAGAGTACTTGTCATATATTAGATCAGATTTGTCATATTCTTTGGCGGAACCCAGGCGGCCGCTATGGGGCCCGGGGCTCAGGGGGGCCCGGCCATGATGAGGAACCAAGGGGTCTCCCTGATGCCGTGCAGGCCGCCTGGGTCGCTATGGCATCTCAGCCTGCTGGCTGTCACTGCCGGCTGTGAGGAGGAACACGCCACTGTTCAGATCACTGACAACCTGTCAGCCCTCCCGCTCCTATAAGGCTGCCGTCCGTCAAAAATGTAGCTTATTTGTGTAGGCACTGCTCCAAGCATACTCCAGTGATGGACTACAATCTCCCCTTTAGTTTACTAATATGTATTGAGATTGTAGTCCATCATGGGAGCGAGCTTGGAGCGGTAACTACTCAACAACACACACAGGGACCACATGGAACAAAAGTAGCCACCCTCCAGAAGGAAGGACAGTGTCAGCAACAATTCAGAGATGATTTGAGGATCTACAGCCCAATGATACACAAATAAGATACTTTTTTGTTAATAGTTACGGTGATTGCATTTTTAAGTTTTAACTTAACTAAATTGAATTCAGTGTCGCTTTAATAATAATGTTACCTACAACAAAACAAACAATGAATATTCCTGTATTCAATTATTTGTCCAGACAGCCCATACAGAATATCTTATGCAGTTAGCATGCAGCAAAACAGCCTGCGCATATATTCTAGTATAATCAACATATGGAATCATAGGGAGAAGCCGGAACTGTGCAAGGGAAGGAGGTCCAGTTGCCCAAAAAATGTTGGGAAAATATTCAAATGGCCCCTATTTTCGTAGATTAACTTTCCACTATTAGTGTTAAATAAAATCTAGGTATCTATGATGAACAAGTAAATCTCAAGTACCAGGCATGATACTGTTGCAATACCCCATAAACTATACCCCATAATACCCCATAGACAACTACTTTTCACATCCACATTAGATTTATACTCCCATCCATGTAGAAAGTAGAAGAATATGAAAAGATCCTAACTGGATGTAAAAGACAGGTTTTTTTTTTTTTTATGTTTGGTACTTTTTTCTTTATATAGTAAAATATAAAAACCCCAGTGGTGATTAAATACCACCATAAGAAAGCTTTATCTATCAAAAACATTTTCATCAAATTCAGTTTAGTACAGCGTTGCATGACAGAATAAATGTCAAAGTCCCTCGGCGCCGCATAATGAAAAATGGCCTAAACAGGAAGGGTGTTTAACACCGCGGTCTTCAAGTGGTTAAAGATGAGATTTCCTAGAAATACCCTGTGATGTAACCTTCCCAGGATGCATCGGTTAAGCATGGGCTACATCACTAATGCCTAAGGGCCAGGAAGTGGAAAAACAGCAATTGTAAGTAAAATAAAAAATATGTTTATTGAATGTAAGATGATTTCATATCAGCATGCAGAGCTGTACTGTATACTGATGTAGTTTTTAGGCCTCATTCACACACAACGCAAGCAAAATTGTATATTGCGTATATACGAGTGTCTATGCGCGTATATACGAGCGTCTATGCGCGTATATACGAGCATCTATGCGCGTATATATACGAGCGTATATGCGCGTATATATACGAGCGTATATGCGTGCACTATATGCAATCCCAGAATGCATCACTCGTAATGGAAGTTTTAATGTGCTGTACGTATGTACACGCGTATGTGCGCGTAAATACGCAGAAATACGCTGTCCGGACGCATCTCTGTTCCATTCTGTTTTTGCGCATATATACGCTACGCAAATATACGGCTCCATACGCGGCTACGTGTATGGAGCCGTTTATTTGCATGTGTTGCATATGGTACAATACGCACGTACACGCATATATGCGTGACATTGTGAATGAGGCCTTAGTGAAAGGGGATAAAGGTCCATTTAAGTGATATATGTGTAAAACAAAGTGTTTGGTAATGTAACTTAAAGAAAATTAAAAAAAATACTAAACAGCAACAGTCAAAACATTGCAAAGAAAAAAAAACCAGACAGACAAGGACAAAATACATCATAGATGGCTAATATTTGTTTGCTGCCTGAAACAATATTTACTGAAGTGATGTCACTGGAGCTGTTTGAAATATGATTAGATGATTAGATGTGAAGACTGATGTGAGGGAGTTCTATGAACTATTACGTATTTTCCACTGAACTTTATCCAGAAATGACTGTGGATGTACAAATCTACCTGCTCATCACATGACACAGGCTCTTATACTTCACTTTTATTGGTGACCTAAACAGCTGAGATGGTAGAAAAGAAAAGAGGTAAAGCTTAGGATTTTCATTCTGTGTGAATTGTTGACTATAATTATAATATAATATACTGTATATCTGAATCAAGGTTTAATCAGTCGCATTTTTTATTAAAAATTAAGAGGTCATGGCATTTTTATTTGGAAGTAACAATTTGTGCCTTCATATGTAGGTATAGCAGCTGCCAGGGAAAGTTGAGCTGTAAGAGAAAGCGGATATTTTCTAAATCCGCCCTTACCAGTGCACTCTGTATACATGACAGCTCCGTGCTGCTCTGGAAGGTCCACCTGCCCTTTATCGTTTTGTTAGGCCTGTCTCTGCTTCTGCGATAGTAGGTATCATTTGCCAGAGTGATTGCCAAACTCAGTCTTCTGGACAGCTTTTCTTACAGCTTTACAAGGAAAACTTTAGACCAGTACTTATGACAAACACAACAATTCTGTGGTCAAGGTGACTTTCATTGCTCTATCTTCAGCACTTTTATTTAATTTACAGGTGATTTTAAAAGCCTAAAAACAACGTATAGGGGTTTTGGTTACATTTTCTTTATCACAGTCAGGACTAAAGAAAAGTAAATTTGACAAAACAGGTCTAACCAATTGTAGCAGAAGACCAGCCAGGGTGCGGGAAGAGGATCATGATATGTGACGTACAGGGCCGTAGATATTTTTTTCCCCTGGGGGGGGTTCAGCTTCCTCAAATTATAAGACTTGCCGGGAGACGAGGAGAGACGCAAGGTAAGTCTATGGACGCGTGCACCCGCATGCAGACACCGTGGGACAGTAAGTACCAGCAAGCTCAGAGGAGTCAGCGCTGGGCGGAGACCCGCCGCACCGCTGGAGGGACAGATGAAAACATCAGGAAAGAAGATCGGATTAAGAGATATAATTTAAGGTAAGTGCTTTAATTAACATTGGGGGGAGGGAAACATTTTTTTAACTTTAATGCCACATTAACTTGTCCCCCCCCGCCTCCATACCTGTTTGCCCGCTCTGTCTCCGTTCAGCCTTCTGATCCTGATCACTGGAAGGACACCCTGTCTCCTGCAGGGCCCGACATATACATATCATTCAGGGCCAGGCAGGAACATGTACATCTGAAGGGATGCGGGGATGTCCTGTTTAATAAAACATCGCATCTGCCGATAAAAAACACGGATGTTTTATCAAACAGGACATCCCCGGAATCCCTTTAGATGGGCCCTGTTAAACGTCCGGGAGTACGTGCCCCCCTCTGCCCTCCCCTTGCTAGCCACTGCCAGGACACTCTGGGGGGAGTTTGAACCCTCTATCCCCCCCCCTTATCTACGCCCCTGGTGACGTATGCCCTACGAATATGGGACGTTTTTTTTCATAGTTTTTAAAATTGAACTCCTCCCGACCTAAATTACTAGGGCCAACTAACTGAAGTTATCTCTCTGTTGTTTCAGAATTTTCCTTTTGTCTATCTATTGTCACAAAATCAAACCCTCCCCTTGCAGTAGGATTATCCCTGCATTGAAAGGCTTAACTGCTCATTTATGTTTAGGGGTATTGCATAAAGGTCTTTTATTTACCTGATCCCCACTTCCCAGGGATAGGGGGTCAGTCAGCGATCACCTCTCTCTCTCTCTCTCTATAGGCCCCGCATTGTATGAGATGACATCAAAGGGCCTCCGAACACTGAAGATAAGGGGAGAAGAGGCTGTAAGTGCCGGTGTTGGAGTCTGCATGAACGGGTATCTGGTAAAAATAGTCCTTCACACAGATCCCCTAGACCAGTGGTTCTCAACCTGTGGGTCGCTGTGCAAGGTGAGAGTCATCCTCAGCTCTCTCCTAGCACAGCAGTGTCAGTTCTCCTGCCACGCCGCCAGATGTCGCTGCAGCAGCCGCGTCATCCCTAAATTTTACCTTTGGGGGTCACCACAACTTGGCAAATGTTACCAAGGGGTCCCGACCCTAGAAAGGTTGAGAACCACTGCCCTAGACCTAAACAAGCAGTTAACCTTTGCAGTGTGGGGGTAGCCCTATTGCAACGGGAGAAATATTTTCCCCAGAGACAGGCTATAAGCAAAGCATGGCTGACTTAAAAAGGTAGAGCATAGACATTTGAATCAATTATTTTTCACATTTAGTAGCTATATAGTTGGTTGCTATGAGTTCCAGTTTTCTTTGCTCTTATTTTTGTAAATCTGTCCTATAATGGCTCACAGCTTGCATGCCCAGTTTCTCATGGGCTTTTTTTAAAACATACTTTATACACCAATAATTATTAAAGTTGACCCCCCCCCCCTCCAACTAATCACTGGCATAAAAGATAAGAAACATGCTCACCTAATCTGTGGTCACATGACATTTCCAGTCCCGAGTCTTCTTTGTCCTTACAAATATAGGAGGTGGGATCCTTTTTCCTTGGGTGTCCAAATCACCTCCAGTATGCTGTGTAGACTTCATATGGGATTCCAGTACCAGAGTCCTCTAGGGATCTAGAAGAGAGTTTGCAAGCAATGATATTAGTGTGAGAGGACTGTCGGGGACCAGCCGGCACAGGAACATCTGCAGCACTGGATTACCTGTCCCCCTGCACCCTGAAATGGCACATAGCAAAGGACATAGAAAGTGAGGGACATAGAAAGCGGACTTTGATGGATATAGAACACTCTACAAGGCATTTTTTTTTAAAAAGTGCTGAGTTAGCCTGCAGATGGGCTTTGAATGGTTAAGGAAAAAGGGAATTCTATACATTTAGATGCATAAATAAGCAGTTCATCTTCATAAAGTGTTTTAGTCAAAAGTCATGATGGCTAATAAATCAAAGACATGAGGCCACAGAAAAAGACATCACATGGACACAAATAATATTTTTTTGAGGGTTCTTTGATTCAGTGATGCCATGTCAGCGATGATCTGTGTTGTTTAGGACGCGGCCGTACGGTGTCATATGCACACCCAAACTGCACATCCGTGCGGGTCCGGGTGTCCATGCTCAGACACAAAAAAGATCTAGTTCGGGTGTGCTTACGGCCACGTCCTCCCATAGGGAATAACGGGCTGCTACACCCAGCACCTGTCCCTCCCGGGAACGGCCCGATACGTGCGTGCATGCTACACGGGTGTGTACGGCCGGAGCTAACACAGTGTGAGTGAGGCCATACAGTGCTGGAGTGGAGACAGGCTGTGGGGACTAGTCTAACAGCCAGCGAGGTTCAGGTGAGTATAACTCTGTTATTTTAGCTCCCTACACAAAGCAAGCACTTAACCCTTGCAGTGGGGGGGGGGGGTTAAGATTGTATTTGCCCAGGGTTTTTCTTTAATGATTTTTCTATGGGGCCCCATAATATAAAGTTATGGCCCTTTCTGTGATCAAAAGATTTAAAGTAGGTCCATCCTGCTAGTCATTGCCAATGCACTTTAAAGATATAGTCTATTGCTATATTGTTGGGAAAGTCTGTATTGTCAAAGCAACACTGTCTTGCAAACAGGACATGTCGACACTAACCTAGCAACATTCTTAGTTCAAAGTTATTTCCCTATTGCTTCAGTACTCTTTTTATGATGTAAACAGGAGTGTACACAAGGATTTTCATTTTGTCTATCAAATGTCACATTTACTGAGTAATACATACACTGAGTGGCCAGATTATATGACCACCTGACGTTTGTAGGCAAATTAGCTATAATTTTGCGCTGAAGTTGCTAGAGGGCCAGACCATTATAAATAGGGAAGCAGGTTGTTTACCACGACAGTAGAAGTGATTATTTTCTGAAGCTATGGGTAAACAACGCGATTTAACAGCCTTTGAACCCCTGTAATTTGTTCTAAACTAGGTGATAGGGGTCCTTTGCATCGTCCTCGATGCCCCCTCTTCCTGTGGCCCCGATGTCCCTGGCATGGTCTCGGACGGAGTTGAGTGGGCTGGTTTGATTCAGGCCTCCATTACTTACTCTTAATCCGGAAATACATGTCCTCCTCCAGACATGAGTTGTTTGGTAAGTACGGGGTACCCACCTTTCGAGGGACCTCATACCCGCGGTGCCGATTGCTAAAACATTCTAATTTATGTTATATTAATTTATTAATGAATTGAATGATGCAATTAAATCAATTAATGTATAATTGTTATTATTATTATTGTTAGATTAGCCCCCGTGGTCCCCTGAAGAAGCTTGGTGCGAAACCCGGATATGTCAGTCTTCCAGCAAATGAAAAATTAATTACAATCAGTAAATGAACAATGAACAATTAATAATAAGCATGTCAAAAAATGTATAATTAAGTTATAACTTGTTGACGATAGGCATATCCTGGGCACTTGTTGTGTGTTACAGCTAACTGGGGGCTTTTTATCTGTATTCTTATGAATTGTAAATTTCTCATGAATTGTTATTTATTTCTTTATTTTATTTAATAAATATACAATACATTTTGATATTTTTTATACACATGTATTGGTTGTATACCTCTCTTAAACCACTATTTATCTTTTTTTCTTCATATATATCTCATGTTTAGTTTACTAGTTTGTATTGAGATTGTAGTCCATCACAGGAGTGAGCTTGGAGTGGAGGCTACTTTACAACAGACACAGGGACCATGGGGAGCAAAAAAGGAGCCACCATCTAGAAAGCAGGACACTGTCAGGACCAATTCAGAGATGATTTCAGGATCTACAGCTGAGTGATACACAGATTAGATACATTTATGTTAATAGTTAGGGTACTTGAATGCATTTTTAAGATTCAACTTTTGAGTTTAGTGTCACTTTAAGGAGAATGGCAGGATAAGAAGGAATGACTGGAGAGAAACCTGGACCTACCCAACAATGCTCTCCAACCTGTGTTTGACAAAGGTTGCAAGTAATCATGGAAAAATATAACAAATGACGAGAAAGAAAGTGAAAACGGTATTTTTATTTTTAAAAACACAATTGTTTATGAGACATAAAACTTTAGCAAACTAAAAATAATCCACTTTAGGTTTTGACTTATTGCATTGTGCATTCCTGGAAAGCAATTGGCTGTTCTAAGTCATGTAGACCATAGAGCTCCTCTATCCTCGTCATATTCAGTGGTGTGTCATATTCATCTGTGCAAACTCCACACAGGTGCAGTGCCTAACAAAATATGACTTGATCTCGTTTAACGACCTAGTCGTAGGAACGGAACTCGGTCGCTAAACGAGGAATGCCTGTACTCTACTTTTACTTACTTTTCTTCTTTGTTTAAACTTTAATATTTATTTGTCAAAATAACATTTAATTTATTTGTATCCATCGCAGCACAGTTGCGGCGCAGTGACCATCGTTGACATGAGGTGGGACATGATATCAAACAATGCAGCATAGTTGCATTTTTTTCTCACCACAAACTAATTCAAGGCAGTGTTGTTGTGTGAACAGGACATGTGCCCTTGCAGTGACTGTTGATCTGGTAGTGAAATAAAACCAGTTATCACACAGACGCACAACCCAGATAGCAAGCAATTGAGCTGCAAGTTTGAAAATGACTTGCTAAACTATTGCAGACTTGCCAAGCTTCACAATTTTGTTGCACAATTACAGCAAGTCTGCATTGCAAGTGTCCAGACCAGCAAGCTTGCAGAGCTCTTGCTAAGACCTGCAGGACTCTTGCTGTAGACTTGCCAAGCACATTTGCTACAAATTCAAAAAGTGTCAACTAGAACTTGTGCTGCAAGTGTTCTGCAAGTCTACAACTTGCCAGGAATATGTGCAGCAAGTTAACAAAAATTACAATTTCACCCTGCCACAAGTTTGTAGCAAGTTATCCTTGCTATCTGGGAAGCCCTTAAATGTTCTTTTTGAAAGTGTATTAGTACTGTATATAATCACATATTTTATATAACTATTTTTGTTCTTGTATAAATCTTTATGAACATATAATTCAGGATGATTCAATACTTCAGAGTTTGTTCACACCAGCCTCGTGTACTACTGCATGGCCGCTGCTGTGTGCTGTGAAGGAAGCAGGGCAGTGCATGGATTACAGAGCAAATCTTCATCCTGCTTCTTAATTATCTTGTTTGCTATTTTGAAAACAAGGAAAGGAAGAGTATAAAGAAAAAGTAATGATGATGTAAAACAGTTCTTGGATAAACTGATCATTTTTGGCATTATCTTATGTGGCACTGTGGCTTCCCCATATATTGGTCCAAATAACTGCAGATGCGGCAAGGGTACTGTATATCCGTTGCCTACTTAAAACTGGATGTGGCAGGGGTGTGTTCATTGCCTATTTATGTGTTGTGGTTTGTCACCTGCACTCCATGCGACTCTGTAGACCTTTCTCTTTCTGAATAGCGGTGCTGGAAGTGATGACATGGATGGCGCCGTGTGTTCCAACTATATAGAAGAAAGGAATCACCAGCACTCACAGGACTCCTGTTCATTTTTATTGAACATGTGTCACAAGCATCAATCAAACCAACGTTTCGGGACTCTGCATGGCACCGAATCGTTGGTTTGATGGATACATGTGACGCACGTTCACTAAAAATGAACAAGAATTTTGCATCCTGTGAGTGCTGGTGATTCCTTTCATCCGCATTGCCTCTTTATAACTGGGGATGTGGCAGTGGTATGTCCATTGCCTGAATATATTGTGCTGGAAGGTGTCCTTCTTTCTTATCTCAGAAAGTTAGGGGTTAAGGGGATTATAAGAGTAAACCACAACCTGCTGAATAGAAAGGAAAATTATAAAACATTTAAATGTAATAGTTCGTATTTGCCTCAGTAAAAAAGAAAAACATTTTTTTACTCCTGAATATCTATAATTTAAAGAAAATATTTGGATAGATTGTACGTCTCTTTTTAGGTAAATACCCCAAGTGCAGTGTGCAATTCACCTGATGTGAGAAAGGGAGGGGAGCCGAAGTGTTATTGGTTGCAAGATGGGGAAGATTGGGCCCATGGTAGAGGTCAAATTGTTAAATAATTCTTACCATCCACGAATCATCAAAGCTATGTACTTGTCGACCTCCTTTAAAAGCAATATACATTTTCCAGTTAGGCATACGCAATTTCTATATAATTAGTACAATCATTTAAATATGCAAAGTAATGTTATGCAGAGCTTTAAATGATGGCATAGGCACAATTTAACATATCAATAGTTAACTGTCAGGCAATTCTCTGTCTGACAAAATCATATAATGTGTTACAAGGTTATATTTATGTAAAATGAGGTACCTGCACAGTTCATTAGATCTTAATTGCTATTCTTTTTTTCCATGCAAATATGTCTTCTTTATTTCACATTAATTCAGCATGATAATTATCTTGACAAACCCTATAATCTGCAGTTTGAACAAAAACTGGTGTCTTTCATGATGTGCACACTTGACCTTTTAATTAACAGGCCTAAATTTCTGTATGATAGTTTCAGTTTTATTACTAATTTTAGAGGGTAAGGTACCAGACCTAAAAACAGCCAGGGTTTCTATTAATAGGGTCCTATTAACCATGTTCGTTACAGTATACAGTTATCTACAGAAAGCTCTTTATTTGGATTTCCACAAAATCAGTCTGATATTTCATTTTATTAATTTATACTTATGAGCCCATAATGAATGGGCTGAAATGCACAGCAATGCACATGAAAAAGCTTTCATTAAAAAAATACCCAGTGAACTATTTAGGAAGGCCCTTGTTCAGGTGTTCCCTGTGTCTCCTGAAACTGCGCAATCATTGTCACCTTCTCACACACGCTCCTGGTTGAGACTACAAGGGATGGTCAGTCCTTTTCCCCATAGTTCTCCCCTAGGGTCACGGGAGGACACAAACTCCCGTTATCCAAAGCTCAGTATAGCTCGCAGTATACTGAGACTGCCGCAGCCGGGACGGATCCCGACATTACTGTCGAGATCCACCCAGCTGCGTGATTGACAGCTGGCTCTGCCTATCCAGAGGCAGAGCCATCTCTACCCGTCCCCTCCCCCGTCCGTTCCGCTAGTCAGCGCTGGAGGGTCGGACAGGGGGGGGGGTAAATGCCTGCAGGGAGCCGTGAGTGACATCACAGCTCTCTGCAGGGACATGATCAAGAAGCGAGCGAGCGACCCGATCTATTGAGCCGACGTGTGACAGTTTCATTGTCACACGTCGGCTGGAACTATGAGGATGACTGATTTTCACTCACCTTAAGTTCTCCTTTAATGTCTAAACAATGTAACACCATCATTGCTTGCTGGAAGCAATGCATGATATAGTCTTGAGAAATCAAGATTGCATCAGGTCAAACAGCAGGGAAAGAGATACAAAGCATATTGGGAATCCAGGAAGTTGATGAAAGGGATGTG
This sequence comes from Nanorana parkeri, assembly GCF_000935625.1. Taxonomy (NCBI): domain Eukaryota; kingdom Metazoa; phylum Chordata; class Amphibia; order Anura; family Dicroglossidae; genus Nanorana; species Nanorana parkeri. The sequence continues at coordinate 262,757 of NW_017307271.1, read as the reverse complement.
CAGACGGAAGGCAGCTCTCACTACATATAAGGGATTTTTTTTTCAAGTAAGCTCTGATTGCATTATCATAAAAAACTCCAGTATGTATTCCTACGGTATTACAATGCTGATGTTAGGATAGAATATGCTGGGAGTTTAGAACTCTTTTAAGCACATCTTGCGCCAGGCACTTTATTTTCAAGGTCACTGTTTTGGAAGATGATGAATTTTTCCAGAGAGGACTCTTTGTTTATAACATGCACAGTTCGATGTTGTACTTCTATATACTCTATGGTTACAGTGGATTATGACTGTTACAATTTTAAGGCGTTATTTGTAGTAATTGTTGTTTGTAGGTTTAGATACTTTTTTGCATATAGTTAGCTCAACACTTACAGGGTTCTTCACAAAAGGGTAAAGAGTTTCTAGAAGGCAGGAGAAGTGAACAATCTAGGATAACATAGCTGAACTGGAAAGGGAGCTGAATTGGAGATTTCTTCCAAATCGGCTATGTTGTCCTAGATTGTTCACTTCTGCCTTCTCTAAACTCTTTACCCTTTTGTGAATAACCCTGCTAAGGAGTGCTGGGCTACACACTCACAGCTTTGATTCATTATCATCACTGATATTTAGCACAGCAGCTTGCATGTTTACATGTTTAGGAAAGATAGGGAAGTGCAGAGGTAAATTCATTCTGCATACCTATTCTGTATTGGTGACCCAATAGATAAGCAGGCTATGGATGCAATGGCAACCCCAATAGTTCTCTTTTTACAGGTTCGCTTAAAGGCCTCATGTACTCTAGCAGGCTGCATTTAAGCACAAGAGAAGTTATCTGCTAAGTATAATCACTTTTTCCTGTGTTTAGTTGACCTGGAATGCAGAAATGTCTAGTTTGGGTAAATGCTTCTAGAATGAATGCAATGTGGTGTGCCTCGTGATTTTTTTCATGAAAAAAGTGTGCCTTTGCACAAAAAAGGTTGAAAAACACTGAACTAGACACTGCTGGACATCTTGGTGTGCATTCAGTCATAGAAAAGCATTACATGAGTCCAGGTACATTTAGAAATGAACTCCAAACGGCCCTGAACTCAACATTTTTCAACGTAGTGTGCGTGTGACCTAAATTGCAGCAGCTTTTGCTTGTGATGAACCTGTGATGATTCATTCACTGGATCATGCACTGGATCTTTATTATGCAAATAATCAATAAATTCCATTGCTGACAATAGGAATCTTGCTAGTAACTTTAACTATAACCAAAAGTCTATAATAATGGATGAGATTGCAATTAGGCAATTGCATTTAGTCTGATAATCCATTTAGTTGTATTGGTGTGGTATTGACATCCCATTCTCACGGGTTAGCATGTTGCCTACTACAAAAAAAACACATAAATTACTTTCATCATGTTTTAATTAGAAATGCCTACCAGTTACTATCCATTGGTTTCCTGTAGTAACATCGCACTGTTGCTTATAAACGCTTGGTATGTCCCTCTGCGTCCTCATGTCCTATATACTATGTATAGCATGTGGTGACTCAGGGACCTTAGACCGCTGCAGTGCAGGGGGAGAGAGGCTCCAAGGACCGGTCTAAGAGCAACCTGGCTTGGAAGATCAGGTGAGTATACATTTTTTTATTTTAGTCCCTAGATGAAAATAAGCAGTTCACCCTTGCAGTTTGGGGGTAGCTCCACTGCAAGAGTAAATCACATTTCTTTAAAGCCAACTCCTTTTTTTAAATGGTGCCTCAGCAAAAAAAAAATAAAAAAAAATATTAATAGTAATAATAAACAGCTCTGGCTGCAGTACTCATCTCCTCAGGTGCTGCCCCCCTTAGACTCACCAGCTCTGCGATCCAACACTGGTCCCCTTTAGGAATGAATGATACCCAACATCATTCAACCCACTTCCTGTAAGTACAGGTTGTCATGGGCCCCTGGTGGCATGTCATCAGTGCGCTGCTGTCACAGTAGAGTGCAGCAGAGAGCACCACCGTCTGCATTATAGAGGACTGTCCAGCCCCGGAAAAGGGCTGAAAAAAAAGAGAACCCTGAGACCTGGCAGAAGACATCTGAAACTAGAAGTAGCAAAAAAGCATGTGGGGCAGGAGGCTTCCAATGTGGTGAAGGAAAGGGGTGGGGTTGTGGTAGAAGGGAGAGTGGAGTAGGGTTGCCACCTGTCCAGGTGTGATATTCTGAAGGGCTGTTTTTACGGCCCTCTGTTAGAGCTCTGTTTACTACTTGATCACAGTGTCATTAGACAGTACAGATTACAGGCAAAATGCACAGAGCCATTTAGAGTGGTTCTGTGCCGTGTGGCCACGATGATAGTCAACCACAATGATCACAAATGTAAACAAGACTGCTGTTTACATTTGATAGCTCTCCCCTTCCCCACAATGGAGGCAAGAGGATATAATGCATAAATAAATCAAGGGATTATCATAGGCAGCTGAAGATTCAAAGTGGGAAGTTTTAGTTAATTTTATTTTTACCCCCTGACCCCCCACTCCTTCCTCTGCTCTGAGGGTACATCTTTTCTTCATCCTGTCTCTGACCTGTTTTTGTACACCTTCATCTCTCTTATTCTATGAATTATCCTCCTTATCTCTGTCCGAACACTGTATGTGGCCTGTACATTATCCCCTTCACCTCTTCCTCCCTCTGTGTTTGACCTTTACAATAATGATGTGCTGTATCTGATGCACCATTACTACACTCCATGTTTTAACCACCTCAATATTAGCACAAATTGTGGAAAAAAATGTCTACTTACCAAAAGGAAAATAAAAAAAAAATAACAGGGTATTGATGCCAAAGACCACCAGGCAGCTATTATTTTCAGGGGATTTCAGTAATGGCTGCTTAGGTATTACTCCAAGACAGGTGTTTCTCAATGAATGGATCTGCCACTAAATTTCCTCAAAATTGGCTGCTTGTCAAAAAATTCTCCAGGACATTTTAGCATGATTCATCTGACCCTTTTATCCTGACTAAACGGAAGTCAGTGGTTAATCAGCTCATTTATGTTGTATGCATTTAGTTTAAATCAAATATTTATATTAAATATTTTCCTGTTACTGAAACTCTACATAAGGCCTTCTGATTCCAGCCCCAAAGGTGTACAGCCTGCACCATCTAGTGTTCATTTACAAATCTACATCGCAACAGTCATTATTTACAATGCTGCCATATTTTATTAATGTATTTAAACTTTCAAATTATACAATTAAAATGTATTTCATTTATTCAATTTTTTCCATAAAGATTTACATTAAAAATAATGTCACGCAAGACAAGGGGCAGACACACCCCTCATAAAGCCTTTGTGGTTGGTTAACATACTTCCAATGTTTGTATTTTTACTTATTTACTGCAGGTATCTATAATTTCAATGTATGCAGCGCTTTACATATTCATTCACTTCAGTTCCTGCCCTCAAGAAACTTACAATGTCAGCCCCAATTCACATCTGAACATTTTGTTGCTAGAACGACTAACAAAGCTGACTGACTTACAAAGCTCAACAGGCAGAATCCCACTGTATACACATCGGGGCATTCTGTTGCTTGTAGCAAAATGCCTGTAGCTCAAGAAAGTACATGAGCTTCTTTTGGAGCAGAGTCAAGCATTTTGGCCCCAATAAACTTCAATGGGAATGCCTGAAAGATATGCACAAAAATGCACATAACGTGTTTTTCAAACTCTTTTGCGTAGTCTCTAGCTTTGAATTAGCTAAAAGAAAAAGAAAATAGAACACTCAAGCCTGAAACACTTGCAAAAATGGCCTGTACAACTGCTCAAAAAATCACCAATAGATGCTCAGTTCAAGTGTAAAAGCAGCCTAAGGTCCCTATCTAATATTCACACATACAAGGGTCAATTTACTTACCAGCAAATCTATGGAGTGTAGGACAAAACCCACGCAAACACAGGGAGAACATGCAAACTCCATGCAGATATGGTCCGGGCTAAACCACGATTCCTACTGGGAACCTGCAATGCAGAAATGCTAAACATTGAGCCACTGTGTAGCTGGAAATGCTTTGCACACTTTAAGAATTTAGAATAGGCCCATCAAATATCATATTTATAATATGATATATGAATGTGATAGGTACATAGAACATTAGGTTTTAGAAGTCATTAAAGGAGAACTGTGGGGTCAGGGCTTTCCCCCATAGTTCTCCTTAGGGTAATGGGAAGACACAAACTAGCGTCCTCCCGTAGCCCTAAGCTCAGTATACCGCGAGCTACAGCTCGCGGTATACTGAGAGGCCGCAGCCGGAGTGGATCCCGACATCGATGTCGAGATCCACCTAGCTGCGTGAGTGACAGCTGGCTCTGCCTATCTAGAGGCAGAGCCAGCTGTACCCGCCCCCTCCCCCGTCCGTTCCGCCAGTCAGCGCTGGCGGATCGGAGCGGGGGGAATCCAGCCCCTCCCCTGTCACGGCAGAGAGCCGTGACAGGAACGAGAGGCGAGCGAACCCGGTATGTGTTTGCTCACCTCCCGATCTACTGAGCCGACCTGTGACAGTCTCATTGTCACAAGTCGGCTAGAACTATGAGGTGAGTGAAAAGCACTCACCTCATAGTTCTCCTTTAACACCATTAGCTTCCACCTTGCAACTTGAGAAAGGGGGTACCCAGATGTTGTGTCTGGTTCTGGTTTATTTGCCATGTATGCTGCATTCCAGGAATGTCCCTAGACCCCTAGGTATACTGGTGGTGAAGTGATGGTGGTGCACGTTACCTGTTCCGGCATTCCGCCCCGCTCACTGACATCATTGGTTGCCTGGAGCTGGACGGGATGCCAGCCAGAGGGTCAGAGCTAAGAGCTCTTAGCAACCTGGGATGCTCTGGCTGGAAAGGGGACCCAAAGAGATGCCGTCTGAGGCAATCTTCTCATGCTGCCTTATTATATGGACGGCCCTGCTGCAATGTATTTCTAACCATTATGATTATTTTTTTCACTTTGGTACCAATAACACTGATTTTGATTTTTAGAGATATCTGTGTGAGTTCTTGCATGTATTTGTCAAAATGTATCATGTTGTGGTGCTACTGACTTACAAAACCTCATGTTTTTTGTAGCTATCGTATTGTAAAACCAGTTTTATATAATATGAATTATACATTTAAACCTTTAGCTTGTAGTTTGGTGTGCATACATATATAATTCTATTGGACTTGATGGACCAATGTCTTTATTCAACCTCAAATACTATGTAACTATGGCATGTGTCCAGCTGTTCATCAGTTATTTGTTGCAATGAGAGATCTTCCATCTTCTTGGCATGATTCTTAATTCTTTGGTGTCATGCTTGTTATTTGATCATGAATCAAAATCAAATAAATAATCAGAATAGATGAGGGATATGGTTTTGCAATACCAGACTGATATGAAATATATTGCTGAAACTTGTCTGACGTGTGTATCATACCTCCTGGCTAAACCTGTTTCAAACTGTCAAAGCTGTTATACCGGTAGATAAAGGAGTAATTAACCAGTCTGCTTGCCTGGCCTTTCCCTGAAGCAGTGATACTCTACTGACACATGGAATTCTACCTCCACCTGCTGGAAACATAGTAAACTGTAGGATTTTAGGCCACTTGCAAGTTTTGATACGATCAGAGAGCTAACACTGTATTTGTCTGTGTGTAGGTAGAATAATTATTTTACCAAAAAATAATAACTTGTCATGACCTCTAAATGTCAATAGGTTTGGTGTATTCTGCTATACACAGCAAGTCTCTAGAAGAAATTTCTGGTACCCAACATCTCAGGGGGACTCAGAAGCAGAGAAGTAGAAGTCGTAGATATAGAAGAAGGACATAGAAGTAGGGTGATAAAATGTCACAGCTGGACATGTGTGCCAAGAGCAGAAATCAGGACATATTTCATAGAAATAGAGTCAGGTAAATAAGATTTCAGCATCATGTGAGAGGAAAGCAGTGGGGAAATGCAGAACCCCCAACTGTCCCTCATGTGGAGGGACTGTCTCTTATTTAGAATCAAACCCAGTTGTCACTCTTTCCTCCTCAAGTGTCCCTCATTTTGGTCCGATGTACAGTTATCTATGAAAATGTCTATTTAACTACCAGAGGAGTTATTCTGCACTAAAGCCTTAATCTTATCCCTAATTCATCTTGTTTACTATTTTGAAAAGCCAGTATAAAGGAAGATATGTTAAAAAAATAACATTTTAGGTTTAACCTATTATTTGTTCGGCATTTAAATTCTTAATATTCCATATAAATGGGGGTATGACAGGGTGTGTGTCCATTGCCTAAATACATTGTGCTGGAAGGTGTTCCTCTTTGTCACTTCAGAAATCTGGGAGGTATGGTAATTTCTTAGCAGGACATTCCATATAAACGAGCATGTGGAGAGTATCAGAGTGCACTCAAAGTCAGAAAGGAGCATAGGCAGAGAGGGGGCCATAGTAATGACAGACTGTGTATTTGTAGTGGCAGCCAGGGTAAGCAAATTGGAACGCCTGTGAGTGGGACTTGAGCAGGTACTTGTTATATCCTGGTAATGGAATGTCTGAGAAGAGAGGTGACTGGGAGTCAGAGCTGTTCTGGGACATATGAAAGGCTATGAGCAGAACTGGAAAACCTGAAGTCCAGTGATAGTAACTGAAAGTCAGATTCACTTGCAATTTATCTGCTTTTGTTACTAAGTTATGAAATAATGATATGCTTTACATTTGTTTAATATCTGTTTTCAAAACCATCTGGGCTGTCAAATCATTCAAGGAGCCACTCAGGAAATGGCTTTAAAGAAGTCCAAGTGACTCTATTGCACACCAGACCAAAATATTTGCTGTCTCTATTGCTTTTCCTGCTTATGTTGGACAATGTCATAAAACATATATAAACATTAAAACATATTAACTAACACATGCAAGATCTAGAAGAAGAAGTAAACCAATCACCGGAACTACCAGCATTACCTGGTAACAGCTGACTCATGGAGAGTTCATGAAGAGGAAACCCTGAAACAGGAAGGACTGGTAAGTTCTGTGGTCAGTGTCTGTCTGTGGCCAAGGTTAACAGCCAAATCAAGTAACATGAAGTCTACCTTTTGAGAGTCACCAATGGTAAACATGGGCTTTCCCAATGAGCAGACCCAAAGGAGCACCTGGTCTTCCTTAGAGCCACTGAAGATGTTGATGGAATTTCCTACAAGGTTAGTTGCTCAATGATGTTCCGAGGGTTTGCTCTACAGGTACTCCCATAAGCTGCGTAGTGATTCCGTTAGAACTTGGTGTAAAGAGGAGAAGCAATAGGCCAGGAAGGGGAACTGAAGTTAAAACAGGAGCAAGCTGGGGGTCAGAGTCAGACAACTGGTCACCAACTATGGTACCAGAGCAGAAAATAAACCAGAGGCCAAAATAAATTCAAGTTCAGTATAACTAGAGTAGCCATTGAATCAGGAAACAGGCACAGGAATGCAGCCATTGTTAGGTTACCAAGCAACATTTTCATATGCAAAGAATCATTATGCACTTATGTCCAGAAGTTGACACATGTACACTCTTAGGAGTGAGTGTCAGAATAATGGTTGGTGTCACTTGCCAATGCATGTACTGTATGTGTGTCAACATGTGCAATCTACACGTGCGGTCAAGTGTGTGACAAGTTGTCTGTATTTCACATTTTGACAGTAAAGAATGCTTGAAAATTACCAAGAAAATCAAGGTCATGTAAATGAAAAAACAGGAACAAAAATGATCTTAAACATCCAGGGCCGTCTTTAATATTGATTGGACCCTGGGCAAACATTTTCTTGGGCCCCGCCCCTACCCACCAAGCCACGCCCTCTACCTGCCATGCAGTTTCTCTCTCCACCCCAACATCCCAAATCAATTTATTTATTTTATATCTTTTTTTTAATCAGCCCCCTGTCTGCCTAGCAACTGATGATGCAGATGGGCAGGTCGGCTGGTCTAGGCATGCATGGTAGGCTCTGATCCCAGTGCTTTGCTAAAAAAAAAAGTCCAGATCTTCTGATCTCTGCTGCCTGTCTGCAAGGGGATCAGAGTCTGTTATTGAGCCTGTGATCCCCGTGCTCTCCCCCCTCATCCTCCTGGTTTCCCTAATCTCTCCCCCCCTTGCTGTTACTTGCAGACAGGCAGCAGATCGGGAGATCAGGACTTTTGTCTGCTCTGCCTAGCAACTGATGATGTGATGGGCGGGCCGAGGTACGTAATTATGACAGCCCGCCCATCAGCGTCATCAGTTGCTAAGCAGAGCAGAGCAGACAAAGGTCCCGATCTGCCGATCTCTGCTGTCTCTCTTCTTTCTAGAGATAAGGGAAACCAGGAGGGTGAGAGGGGAGAAGGGACGGGACACTGACATCCCGCATCTCCAGGTAGGGAGCGAGCAGTGCAGGCTCAAGGGGCGGCTGCTTTGGGCCCCACAACAATAACTGGGCCCAGGGCAACTGCCCCTTTTGCCCTGCGTTAAAGACGGGCCTGTAAACATCATGGAAAGAGAATGCATTCATATTGTTTGGGCAGCATTGTAAGAAAAAGTCAAGTGTTACTGAAGACATCATGTGAATGCTAGACATAGGGCTCAATTAAAGAAGGCATACACAAATCATAGTGTGACAGAAAAGTTTTCTCAGATTCTCAATGCTTCATTTTTGAGTAAAAGAATATATTCCAAACAGTGTATAAATTTGTACGAGTCTCAGTCACTCTCTGTTAAACTAGAAATATTTGCCCTCTACAGGTGAAACTCGAATAATTAGAATATCGTGCAAAGTTCATTTATTTCACTAATGCAACTTAAAAGGTGAAACTAATATATGAGATAGACTCATTACATGCAAAGCAAGATAGTTCAAGCCGTGATTTGTCATAATTGTGATGATTATGGCTTACAGCTCATAAAAAACCCCAAGAACCCCAAATCCACAACCTCAAAAAAGTCGATTATTACATGCAATCAATAAAACAAGGATTGTACATAGAACAATATCGGACCTCTGAAAAGTACAAGCATGCATATGTACTCAGTACTTGGTTTGGGCCCCTTTTGCAGCACTTACTGCAATTACGTTTGCACGATATTCTGATTATTGGAGTTTCACCTGTAAGTATCCTCTGCCTACTGTAGAATGGATTATTAAGTTGTCCTGTTAGGACTTTGGACAATCACAAATTTGTGTGCTATGCACAAGCAAGTGATCTGATTACTGTTTGTGATGTTGGGATGGTAAGTTGTGCACAATGTGATAGAACTTTTTGTTCCAACTGAATCAGAAACATATGATGTTTAAATCCAGGATCAAAAACAGAATGCACTCCCAGGATTATGGGAAAGGTGAATCACTGTCAGTGTCTACAATGCCTTTGCAAGATCCAGATACCATTCCAGGTAATGGGTAAGAGAACAATCAGTTACTTTGTGGAGTATCTCTTGGTACCCACTTTGTAAATGTTAGTTTGTAGAGCAATGTGTGCAGCAAGTATTTATAGAGTTTTCTGATACCTTTAAGCAGCTTTCTCAAAGCCATTACTACTGAATATAGCTCTTTTGTCTTTATTTACTAATTCCCAATTTTGTGCACTTGGCAGAGGTCAGAATACTGCCTCAGAGTCAAAAAAGTGTTGCATTTACAACCAGTGTTCTCATCAAAGTCTGCAGTCAGTGCTTCCAGGATGAAGAAAACCCAACACAAAAAAATAAATTTATTCATTAAAATCAGTCCTTGAGCTCCAGTCAAGTGACCATCCTATGCTGAGATGATATCAGTCGGCCAAAGGCAGGTCTCCCCTTCTTCAGTGATCAGACTACAATATTGTAATTTGTAGAAGGTCACAAAGTGGGAGGCTGCAGCAGGGGGTTGATCTGTGTCAGACACTTGTGAACAAAGCAAAGTGCTATTCAGGTACCAGGATTACATGGATGTGTCATCTTGAGCCAGCATCCCAATGGAAGACAGACAAGAAAACACTGTCAGGAATTTTAAAAATACCCTACTGCCTACTAAAGATACAATGTAATGATTTCTGAACATGATTCAGACTAGATTTTCCTAGTTGAAATTGAACGCATGAGTATGTATTCAGCCAAAGAAGAGAGAACAATCATTTCACCGCACACTCAATGACAAATCTCATAATTTTGAAGTGACTGTGATGTGAAAATTCTGCAGACTTACAGAGGATAGTCACATTCTCAATCAAGTATCTGTACACTTTAGTGAGAATTGATGAGAGATCAATAACATATCCCTGACTGGGGCAAGAATCATCAGTCTAGTGTTTGTTAGGATTGGTAAAGAAGAGGGATGTGCACTAACCTTTAAAGACACTCTGGGTCATTGGAAACCATGCTGTATTTTGTGCCCACCACTAGCATGGCATCATCTTGACTGACACATGAAGGGTATGAAGAATAACGTCTATGGTATTAAGGGGGCAGAACTTTTTTTGATCCTCATTTAGACCTACCAAAAAGGTGAAGAGGTCAGGCACAAGTCCTAATTTTTCATTCTTCCACATATTTTTGACTACTAGGGGCATGTAGCAACCATAAACATTCATGCTGTCCATTAAGGGTTTCAAGGTTGGTTGATTGCAAATAAAAAATATGTAAAAAATTGCTGAATTATACCCAGTGACCTGCCACTGACAGTTCTGATCAATTAAAGGTTTGTGCAAATGAGTGATTAACACTGAGCTGTATATTGATGTAAAATGCCCTGTTTACTGGCATTACAGTGTTTTGACCAATTTCCTCTGCTATGATTTGGCCACATGAAACTGGAAATAGATTTACACTGTGTATGTCATAATAATTTAATGAATATTCTGCAGTTCTAGTGATTTTTTCTTGATTATTGAAAGCTTGCAAAACTTCCACCAGGGACGTGCGGTCTGGGGAGGCAGGTGAGGCAGAGCCTCACCTAGTATTATGAAGAAAAAAGGTGTCAGCTTCAAGTCTGAAGCTGACAGCTTTTTCTACATTTGGAGCAGCTTGTTAGGGTTACACAGCAGGGAAATCCTCCACGCTGTGTAACCTGTCATCAGGGCCGGTACTCATGTAAGGGGCCCGGGATCGTTACATGAGTATCGGCCGACAGTGAAGGGCGAGGAGGTGGCCGGCCCCCGCAGCAGCAGCGGTGGAGGCCTGGCTCAAGCAGCACGGGGCCCCAGCAGTGCCGCTCCAGCGGCTTCGAGACAAGCTGGGGCCCCATCAGCGACGCTGCTCTGAAGGCTGATAGGCGTTAGTGACGTCACTTCCGGTTAGTCCAGCGGCCGGGTTGGGAGATGAGGCATTGTGTGCAGGTTAGTGGCGGATCCCCAATCCCCCCTCCTCAGAGCCGTTCCCTGGCTCTCCCTCTACAGCTGTCACAGACTTTATTACGGTTCAGTGTAAAAAACCGGCACAGTACAAGTACTGTGCCGTTTTTTTTACACTGAACTGCAGTAAACTCTAA
>NW_017307271.1:249466-251196 GCF_000935625.1 Nanorana parkeri | reverse complement strand
GGGGGGGGTATTATTTTATATGTACAGGGGTTGTATTTTTTTTACGTGTACGGGGGGGGGTTCTTAGGCAGAAGTGTATTAGGCTACATTCACGCCTCTATCTTTAGGTGCAATTGAGGATTTCTGCGTCAGGAACTTGCGTTTTCCTGCAGCAGAAATCCCTGAATTGGCATTTACAATGGGCAGCTGTCACCTAAGTTAATGATCAGGTGACAGGGTCTCTGCAGGGTCTCAGGGGGGCTTTGCAGGATCTATAGGGGGCTCTGCAGCCTGCAAAGCCCACCACAGATCCTGCACAACCCCCCTGAGATACTGCAGACTGCAGGGTCTCAGGGGGTCTCTGCAGGATATGTGGAGGGCTTTGCCGGGTCTCAGGGAGGCTTTGCAGGATTTATAGGGGCCTCTGCAGCCTGTAAAGCCCACCACAGATCCTGCACAACCCCCCTGAGATGCTGCAGGATCTGTGTGGGGCTTTGTTGGGTCTCATGGGGCTTTGCAGGATCTTTGGGGGGCTTTGTCGGGTCTCAGGAGGGATTTGCAGGATTCATAGCAGGCAGCCTCCAAAAGATACTACAGATCCTGCACAACCCCCCTGAGATGCTGCAGGATCTGTGTGGGGCTTTGTTGGGTCTCATGGGGCTTTGCAGGATCTTTGGGGGGCTTTGTCGGGTCTCAGGAGGGATTTGCAGGATTCATAGCAGGCAGCCTCCAAAGCCCACCACAGATCCTGCACAGCCCCCTGAGAATGTATTTTGGGATGCGGGGAGGGTGGGGGACCTGGCGGTGCGGGGGGGTAGGGGACAGGGGGCCCGGCCTTAAGCTGTGTAAGGGGCCCTGACACTTCTGAAGACTGCCCTGCCTGTCATGGACGGAGCGATGCCTCATAATTACAGGCAGCGCTGCATCCAGCTTTTGACAGGTAGTTAGGTTACATAGCAGCGGGCTGCCCCACTGCTTGTGTAACCTAACATGGTGAGGCAAGAGCTGTCACAGCCTCTACTCTGTGTTAGAGGCTTGAGCTTTGTGGATGGCTTAGACCAATGGCAAAGCGCCATTGGTCTAAGCTGTCCAATCAAAAAAAGGAAAAAAAAACCAGTGAGGACATCAATCTCGATGCCTCACCAGTGACGAGCTAGTGAGGGACAGAGGGGCTCCTCCGTGTCTCTTCCCTTCCTCCCCCCTACACAGCTTGTTACTGAGCTGGGGCAGAGCTTTGGCGGGACAGGGGTGGAGCTTCTGCAGGATGGGGCGGAGCTTCGGCGGGCTGGGGGGTGCCTCACCCAGCACAGAAGGTACGGCACATCACTGACTTCCACAGCTGAGACATATATCGACAGCATATACCTGGTCGTATAAAAATAGATGTGAAAGGACGGTCAAACTTTTGATTCCATTTTTTTGACAAAAAAGCAGTCAAAGGCACAGTTCAGTGGTTTTAGTTCACAGTATGTAGATAGGATTGAAATTATTTCTCGAATGTTACAGAAGAATCAGATCACTTTCACTGAAATTGCTTCAGTTTTTTTTTTCCCATTTCACTCTATCAATACATTCCATTTCAGTTCAATATATCAATAAACAGTAGGGATGTCCCGATACCGATGCTAGCATCGGAATCGGGCCCGATACAGGGCATTTTGACAAGTACATGTACTTGTCAAAATGCCCCGATGCCTAGCGCCGAAGCTTGCGCTATGTTTTTTTTTTTTCTTCTTACTTACCTCGCCGAG